>NW_028282344.1:0-39415 GCF_059751285.1 Brachycentrus maculatus | reverse complement strand
TCATGAGACACTTTGCAAACAGCAGCAACTCAAATAAATAAAATATCATAAATGTGCCAAAAAATGAAAAGGGCTCTCGTGAATGATAGGTCATTCAAGTACGATTATTTTAATCGATCCTACTTAATAATTGGAATAATTGCATTCATATAATTTGATCATATGTTTCTTACTTTCATTTTAAAAATTATGGCACTCCTTTACATTTAACTCATTCTTTTGTTCATTTGCATACTCATTGTATTATTGGACTCATTTATCGAAAGACTATGCATATATAAAATATAAATAACTTCCGAAGTATGAACTACGACGAAGATTCGACTCTACACTAACTCAAAAGCCGAATTCATGCGCTCAAAGAGCAGAGGTCTTTGCTGATGAATGAACTCATTGGCGAACGCAAGGAAACAGAAGTGATGCAGAGCGAAATGATCAAAATGAAAAAGGAGAAATCTTATTTGGAGGGCCTTCTCAAAGAAAAGGGCAACGCTTCGAAGGAGTACGATCGAATAATCCACGAGTCCGAAAGGACTCTCTTTAAAGTAACCCCTTCCTTATTCAGTTGAGCGAAAATACGAAAAAACTGCTGCTCAGCGTCGACAGCCAATACGGTAAATTCATGACACCGATGTGATAAATATTTTTGTTGCCAGTTACTTCATGAATAGAATTATCGATTAATAATAATCCTAAGTTGTCTATTCGCTATTAATTATTTATTGCATAATAAACTATTGACTGAATAAAGAGAATGCTGAAAATAAACTGGGAAAACAGATAGTAACTGGAATAAAAAATCTCAAAGTAATATGATCTCCTGAAAGAGTTGTATGCCAATAAGTACCAGCCAAATTAATTTAGTCGAAATGATAAACAAACGAAGAGTCAAAGCAGATCCGAAGATTTGGAGGATCTGTCAACAGATATGGCGTCCGTCAAAATACTAACACAAGTTCAACTCAACTCTAATCCCCACAATGGGGAATTTAAGCCAGAAGAGGGCAAAATTGATTGGGGGGAACCATTGAAACTGACCAAATGGGAAAACTATATGAAGAATGAGAAGATGCCTAAGGAACAATTAATCAGCATCAAATGGTATGAGGATAAGCCTTTTACAATCAATAAATGCCTCAGTATCATTTAATAGCAGGCGAGAGCTCGCCAAAGTGTTAGAGAGGTGAATGAGGAAATTATGAAAATGAAAAAATCCTTAACAAACAACGGCATTGAAGCGCAGCAGTCAGATTCATCGTATGATCTCAAGCTTGAGCCAAATTTTAGCAACTAAAAATGCAACAACAATTTTCAACTGTAAAATGCATAAATCGAAAACAAAAGGTAGACATAAAAGACTAAGGAGAGCAAACAGAGTAAATAGAAAAAAGAAACTTAATCGAATAAAGAGAGTAGGTCGAATAAAATAATTAAAGCCAGCAAATGAATCAGGAAGAGTAAAGAGAGCATCAAGGGCCGAGATAATAGTAAAGAGAGCAAAGGGAAGAGGAAAGAGAATATATATAGTAAAGAGAATAAAAAGAATAGAGAGAGTAAAGAGGATCAGGAGAGTAAAGAGAGTCAGGATAGTCAGAAGAGGAGAGATAGGAGGAAGGAGAGGAAAGAGAGGGAAGAGAGGAAAGGGAATATAAATAATAGAGAGAGTAATAAAATTAAAGAGAGTAAAGGGAATAAAGTGAGGAAAGAAAGTAGAAACCATTAAACGATTCAGAGATACTATCGAACAAATTTGAAGACACTGTTTAAAAATAGATATTATCGCAAGCCGAGGACCAACACAAAAAATATTAAACTAAGAACAAAATGATGAACATTAACCATTTCATTCAGACCAAAATCAAAAACAAGATCAACATAATGGCTACAGCTAGTAAGCCCAGATTTAGATGAGAAACAGCAGTCTGCCAGAGTAATTGGCTTTTAGCTTAAGCTATTCCAAACTGGACCAACAATATGGAAGCTCATAAGCAGCTCATAACCAATAAAATACGAAACCATAAAAAGCCTTAGATACGAGAGGTGTTCAAACTAACAGCAACCACAGTATTCATACATACAATAAGCTAGTAAATGACAGAAAACAAGAGAAAGATCAATACAAAGAAGATGTTTTGTATTCGAGTAAAGTTGTAAGCATAAAATAAAACATATAAGACAGTCCTAAATTTATTAAAAAGGACCGTTATTCTATTTTTGGCTTAATGGGTTCGGACCTTCAAGAGTAAGTTGGATTCGAACAATCTCCTGATACAAATAAAAGCAAACTGATTTAGAAAAAGCCTTTATAGGCTGATATGGAAAAAGGATCATCTGATATCCATCAAACAATCAGAAAATAAGCTCAAACGAATATAATTGAACATTCAGAACAACCTTTCTACAAATAGCAATAATCACAACAATTATAGCCGAACATATAAGTAAATAAGTAAAAATAAACAGATGTCAAGCCAAAGCCTAAGAAAATAAAATTAAAGGTAAAGGAAATTCCTTTGAATGAAACAAAAACCTAAACCACAATTCGAAAATTATAATAAAAACTTGAAAAAGTTTACAATCACTACTATCAAGAAACTAATATGAAGCACAAGCATAACAATTTTGAGAAATAAGCCAAAGGATTAGATTTACTCGCATTTGTTAAATATGTAAAAGCGTACCAAATTGCAGAAGGCGTTGAAAGAATTCCTCACCTATAATAAAATCTGAAAACTTTATTTGATCCTAAAAGCAAACAAAAGAGTAAACTCGAACACTAATAATGTGAACAATATTGAAACCATTCTGAACAATAACATAAAGAGCAATACGATTATCGCAAATAATAATGTAAAAAGCAATATTATTACTAATCAAAACTCAATCGGCTTGGATGCATCGCTCCCCAAAGGCGATAAAAACAAAAAAAATAGCAAAAGTAGCATTATTATAGAAACTGTATAAACAATAGAAAAGGGGCCCGAAAAGAAAAACAAAAAAGGTGAATTAAAAAATAAATTAAAAAGTAAAAATAAGTAAGCGAAATCTGGGCAGTCCGAACCTGAAAAATTAACAAAAAAAAGCGCAAAATAAGAGCTTCCTATGAAATAAGCCGAAGAATAACCAACTCCTGACTAAATAAAACTAAATCTGAGCAATGCAAAACGACAGTCAGTAATTGTCCAACTTCTTAGCAAACTATTCAAAAAATTAGCCGATAATACCCTATGGCTGAACCTCCAAAATTTTATCTTTCTTCACGAGCAAGTGTTCGATTACTCTTCGTTAAAGGCAGAATATTTAGCAGAAGCAAAAAGCATAAAAGCTGAACAACAAACATTATAACCGTAATAAAAGCCAAGGGAAATTCGATAAAATTATCGACTGCTCAAGAAATTGAATTAGATGCATAAATTGATTTCAGAAGAGAAGGTCAGAAAGACTTTAAATTTGAATGTAGTTTCGAATTTAGCGATGACCTTTTCTGAAAATAATGATCGTTTGAGGAATATTGTTGAGAAGCATACACAAAATTTCAATAATTTATAATCTCCTCCGGGCAAAATCAATCAAATGAGCTATTAAATTAAGCGCCAGGGCATTATCCAGAAGATAAAGCAGAGCAAGCTTGAGGAATAATAGAGACACCAGAAACAAGTTCAAAGGATCCTCGAACGTTATGAATTAAATAACAATAACGAAAGACAAAGTAACTCATCTAACAAATAGCCGAACAAGTCATATAACAAATAGCCTCACAAATAGATTAGGAGCCCCATCATTTCGAACATTTAAGAGGAACAAACGAAAAGTTAACACTATAAATCAATAAAATCAAAGAGCATGCATAAGCTGGACAGCTACGCTAAAATCTTAAGCATCAAGAAGTAGCAGAAAGCAGCAAACTTTAGCAAGGATAAGACACATTTAGGCGCGAATAGAGCCGAAAGTGAGCCAAAGTTGAATACCTATTTGCAGAAAAGTGAAGAAAATGCCAACAAGGAAGACAACGAGTATAATTAAACAAAGAAAGCAGGAGAGGACAGCAAAATATAGATATATCGATAATTGAACTTGCCCAAACTATCCAAGAGGAAGCTACGGGAGCAATCCATCTATGAGCCACTCAACCAGCTTGATATCAAGGAAGAAACAATTAAAATCAAAAAGCTTATTTCTGAAACTGATGAAAAGTTAGCCCTCTTGAGCCTTGAAGAACTAAATTCAAGCCAAATCAAAAGCAATAAAAATGGCAAAAACCTCCTCAACTTAAGCAACTATCAAAAAAACAATAATAGTGCCATTTAGAAGATCCGTTTTTTAAGGAGTATTACGAAAAGGAAAGAAAAAAGATTCAGTAAGAGAAATAGAAAGCTGTTCCAGCGCAATATAGAATGAAGTTTTCGTGATTCATATCTTAAAAAGCAACACATTAAATTTTATAATTATTTATATCAATAATTTTAAAACATTTTCAGAGCGATATAGATTTGATTTGCAATCATAAGGTTTCAATAATCTCGTCAATGGCTTCACTGCATTCCTTAAAGTTGGATTCGTTGATTCCCATTTCTCGAAGTCTTTCCAACACATACTATACGCTTTTGTTGCAATGAATTTGCTTTATCTTTGAACTAATCTTGAGACGTAGGGTATTTTCTAGTGGCTTCTTATTGTCTATCATCTCAACGACTGGCACATTAAATCCGAACCTGGGGCCGAAATATTTTATTTCTGAGTTGGAGCCGAAATAAAAGAGCCGGAATGTATGTTCAAGATTCTTTTAATTGGTTGGTGTGAAAGGCCCAACTGTGAAGACTGAATCAGGGGCGAAGTCAATTGGCATTGTCTGCCCTGAGAGATCGTCAATAATGTTGATTTCAATGGGGCTATTCAACTTATTTAGGTTTGATGTTTTAACAATAAAATCCCAGTTAAACCCAGTATTCTTGAAAGCTATACGCTTGTTTTTAGGAGAATCTTCGATATAGGTCTCACTCAGTATTTTTTCATCGATAGCATTTAAATCTTTAGGTATTTCTCGCTTTTAGTTCCACCAATCATTACGCTTCTATTAAACTTTTTTCTTCACCTGATTCGATTTATATACATTTAATTCAGAGTATCTGACAGAGGAGGCCTCTGACTTTTATTCGTCCTTTTATGAAAAGAAACGATAACTTTTTAACTTATTCTCAAGTCTCTTTTCGATGATAGCATCAATAAGGCGAATAAACCTTGAATTCTCTGTAAACTGACCCAAGCCGTTACATATTTTGCACTAGGTTTTCCCTTCGCAATAAAAGCATCTGTAAATATCGCCATCCAACGGTCTCCCGAGAGGCTTATTGGAACCTTAGATCATGCAAGGGTTTTATTCTTTCTTTATTAGCATTTTATTCTTCTCATTTAGCTCTGATAAGATGCTCAATTTTTATGGTTCAGCATTCTTTTCTTCAACCTTTGTCTTATCAGCTTCCAATCTGGCTACTTACTACTGTTAAATCATTTCAAACTTTTGATTTAGAGTGAATTAATAAGATTTCTGCGCAGAGAATCTTCTCCAAGCTCTTTGGATAACTGCAGCTTTGAGGCTAATTTATTTTCGCTGTCTATCTCGAGCATTTTAGGAATTTTAGCTTGGGCACTTTTCAGATTATGGAATCTCTTATATTTGTTATATTTGCGAAACTTTTACTTGATCATCGACAGAGACATTGGATTCTATTATTTTTTCTTGTACTTCATGTTTAATTTCTGTTGGAAGTTAAGGAATAGTCTGAGCGCATTCTTCAAGCTTTTCTTCATGATTCTCCAATGACTCTTCAGCAATCGGAATCTTCTGATCTTAAATGTCAACTTTCTGCTAGACTTGAATCCTGGAGCTATTTACAGGCTTTTATTCTGTAGAGGCTTCCAACTTCACTGATGCAAGCTGGTTGAGGCCGGCCAGCTTTTCGATTTATTGGAAATCATTGATAACTTCCCCTTGAAACTTGAAAACAACCCCACCAAGAATCTCTCCAGGAAAGCGGGCTGATAGCTCATTTCTGACAGTATCAAATGATGTAATTCCCTTCCCGAGGAGGACATTTTTGCCTTTGAATGCAACCTTGATGGTAAACATAGGCTCTGAATTAAATAAATATATTATACGATCTCTTTCAAGAGTTAATCAAATATATATGCTACCAATTTGTTTAATTCTGGTAAGGCACATCTCTCTTTTCATATTTTATTTACTCTGCGAATCAAGCTTCCATGAATCTTTCAGAAAAAGACACTAAATTCTGCGATAAGCAAGCAATTAAGTTTAATAGCAGACACAATAAAATATTAGTAACCATATTTTTAGATATTGGCTTCTATCTCTGAATGATCATTTGAATATTTCGACGAGCTGACCCCAAAGGCTTATGGCAAGTTAGCAATATTTCAGGAATCGATTTTATTTTGGCTTGTATTCCTTCGGCTCTGGAGTTTTTTGCTCGAACATCCATTGTCCTTTGCTGCAGGTGCAGAAATCCTGATCTTTTCTTAAATGGCAGCATTAACTTAAACCTCTCCGAAAGCTAAGGCCGATTTTGGGGGATTCAGCCAAGTGCATGGTTTACGTGGATCCTCTAAATGATGAGGCACAAAAAGTACAACATACTAAAATCACAAGTAGGCCGAGACTGACATTCGATAGGGAAATCCTTGAATCAGATGGATCATTTCTAAAGAATTCTTCATTAAATAAACCATAGTTTTGAGGATTATGCGAGGAGCCCAACTATAACTGGTCCTAATAAGCTTCCGGAACATATGGAATATAGGATTTCTCATCAGAACCCAAATTTTGGAGGTTATATTAGGAATCCAACTATGAATGATTCTGATGACCTTCTGATTTATGCATAGCTACACAGGCTGGTTCTGAACTAGTCGCAACAAATTCTGACTAATTATCCACTTGCTCCATCATTTTATTGGTTCGTTCATTAAAGAGACCTTCTTCTGGCGATGTCAATGAAAATTCCTTATTTTTTCGCTTGCTCCAGTGGTTTTCTCCCCTTGAATTTGCATTTTTAGCTTCTGGAAAATTTAATCAGCTTCAGCCTTCGCCTTCGCCTTGGCCTATTTCACAATGTCATTCCCAGATTTAGGCAATTAGATTCGAATAGAGTATATGAGTTGTTTGGAGAGCCGTTTGTAAAAAATGTGACCCCAATCTTTGACATGCCTCGATATCTTGGATGAGATTCGGTTTTTATAGGACCTCTGCAAGGCTTTCATATGCTATCTTTTGATAAGCACAGTGACTGGCTCTGGCTCTTCTTTAATTAGATTTTTATTTTATTCTCCCTTATGTCTCTATCTCACGATTTTTTCGGATCGCTCTTCTAGTTGGCTCATTTGTTTCCTGTCGAAATGAGGATACTTCATCTCTTTATAATGAATTTTATCAAAGATTTACACGCTTTGCTTAAAATTGCTATTATTATCTAACACATGTCAAAAAGTGGTTACTATAATCTAGCCAAATTTAATTCCTGTTTCAGTTCAAGAGGATCTACTCATCTACTCCGTAAAAATGAATTCTCTCGGTTTCGTTCACTCAAGTGATTCAATTTCGCCAGCGGAATTATAATTAAAAGATGCAAGTTTTTTCATCACTACCTCGATATTTGAACTGCAAATTACTCCACAAATTCTGTGATGGGGAGAGTAAGTCTGAATAGGCAACTGTGAACCTGTTTAGTACACTCGATATAAGAGTGGGAAAGATTCTCTAATGCTGGAAAGTATACAACTCGCTATCATTAGCATCCGTCTTCTGACAAACTATATTGTGAGAAAATTCAATTAAGAGAAAATCCGCCTCTCATCCGGGAAATCGGTTCAGGCTTGCAGCAATTAGTTCCATTGGAACAGATGAAGGGCAATGTCTTAGTGCTGGCTAATCTGAAATCGAGAAAGCTTGCAGGCTTTGCTTCTGAGGGAATGGTTCTATGCGCCTCAGCTGCTTTGACTGAGACTGAAACTAAGTATGATGTGCTATTCGTTGAGGGAAATATGGGAGAAAGGGCATACTTAGAAGGTTATGAAGGCTTATTCGATGACAAATAAATATTGAAAGCTTTAAACCCCAAAAAGAAGACTGTTGAAAAGTGTCTGCCCTTCCTCACAACAGACAATGAAGGATTAGTGAGATGGAAAGGAATAAGACTAAAAATATCCACAGGCTACGTGCAATCGAGGCTCACAAATGCTATTATAACCTGATTATATAAAGAATTTAACTCAACAGCGAATTTTGGAATTATGCAACCCGAATTGAGCTATGTGAATTCAGGTGATATACTCATTCAGTATTTATATATCATAAATAAAATAAAATAATGGCAGAATTTTTCGAATTCGGAAACCGTGCGAGCACCAATGCCGACAAATTGGAGCACTATCGAATATAGATAAAGAAGCTGAAGGAAATGAACAGTGCATTAGAGCATAGATACGAGCAAAAGATCAAGGCGATGGAACAGCAATTGAAGAGTAACAAAACAGGCAACAATATCGGGTATCAGCCACCATCGAAGCTCAACAACGAAATCCTGAAGAGAGATCAAGAAATAAATCGGCTCATCGAAGAAAACGAGCGTCTTCGGAAACAAAATAAGTAGAACCCCGATCGGCATCTTATAGTGAAAAAGCGAGACCACTTCGAATTGATCGCAGAAAAGGATTAGGAAATTTTAAGGCTTAAAAGGACCATTCATGAGCTCGAAGGTAAGTATGACGGCAATTATTTCAATTAAAGCAAATTAAAAAAAGACTATGAAATTTTAATGAAAGAGAATTAAATTCTGCGGAAGTCGCTATTGAATTTTTAAAGATCGTCCAGGCCGCAGCCTGAAATCAGTAACGAAATCTTAGAGGGAATTCGATATAAAAAATAGTACGAAATTATTTCAAGAGAAAATGACCATCTAAAACAGTAGCTGTCAAAGCTCTCCCTCGAAATGAAATCCAATCGAAAGTCCGTGAATAGAAACTTGGGCGAGAACACAGAGAAGTAGCTATTTGAAAAAGAAATAAGAAAAACAATGCTGTCTCAAGAAAACCTCAGCTCCGAGCTTCGAAGTTTGCATGTTGAAAACAAAGAATTGCGAGATTAAAACACCTCGCTGCGAGTCAGCAAAAAGTATGACATCATGAACTCTGGAACATAAAATAAAGATCTCTATTCACACACGAATCAAAAGAGAAAGCCAATAATTTTCGACAGGGAGTCAGCACAATCGGACTCCAAGCACAGCATGGAATCATCGTCAAAGCAATCAATTCTCCGATAAGAAATGGACCCAGAGAGCAGTCAGATGAAAGGGGAAAAACCAACAGGGCAGAGGAGCAAATTCTATGAAAAGTTCGATTTGATGTCCTTAATATCGTCCAAAAAATGATGAGTCGCAATAAATTTCGATTATTATTTGCAATTATGCAGAGTTTGAGCATCCAAGATATTCAATATTGATAGAACTGATTTGAGTTTATAGCTTGTTCGTAAAAATATAATGTGAACTAATCTTGAAGCTGTAAATACCATGCTCGTTAAATCACTGACTAACTACTTATTCTGCCCGTTAAAGATTCCGACCTATCTCAGACACACCTATCAGTGCCAACTCACGACTACAATATCAGAAATTAAGGACGGTCATAAACTGATCCTTTAAGACACCATTTATCACGCACAAAGTGGAGGCCAACCCGACGATAAAGGCTTCCTGATCCACAACAGCCAAAAATATTGTATCGAGAAAGGTCAAATCGATCACTAAACCGGATTGGTAAGCCATCCTATAACATAGACAGTTCATATTTTAGAATAACTCGCTTCGGGCGCCGACTTCAAAGTAAGAGATTAAATTGAAATGGTCATCGATGAGCAGACAAGGAGAAGAAATGCGAAACTGCACTCTGCTGGCCATATTATCGATTGGGCTGCTGAAAGTTTACGTAAGCATGCATTAATTCAAAGAGTATGTTTGGAAGCCCACAAAAGGCTATCACTTCGAGCGGAATCCATATGTCGAATACTAGTGTAGTTCCATTTTAGATACCGAGCAAGCAAGGCTCGCAATTAACCAAAAAATTGCATAGATTCTAACTAAGGAAGTTGAGATTACAAAATTTGAGTGTACGAAAGAGGAAGGAATCACCAAGCTATTGGTTTTACCTGAATTTAAGTTTTCTTTCGTGAGAGTCGTCAGCTTTGGAGGCCATCATGGGGGGTTATGTGGAGGAACGCATATAGAAAACATAGCGGATATTCGATCCATTGCGGTGAGGAAGTTGCAGAAGAAAGGCAAAAGATTACGAGCCTATTACTCTGTTTAGTGATAGTATTCATACGAACAGCAACCCGAAACATCTATGAAGCATTTTAATTCGCAACAACTAAACCAATAATAATTATTTATCATTTTAGACATTCGAATTTTAACTATTTTCAACTAACTTGACAGTTCGATAAATTAACCCTCAGAGTAATAAATGGTAATTGTGAGCAAGCATGAATAAATTCGATATGATCTGAGATTTAGATGAATTTTATCATGACTTTTGCACTACCATTTTAAAATTTTGTACTTCGATCACTAATTTTGTACTGAACTACAAATTGTCGGCTAAGCATTCGAAACTCTTATATCGCTTCATAAACAAAATTAGGGCTAATTTCGTTTCTAGCTGTGCCAATTGTTTTCCTAAACAAGCCCGCGATCCTCCATGGAAACCGCAAAAAGCAAAGGCAGGGTTCAAACTGCATTCGTCATTCAGCCACCTTTCAGGTCTGAACTTCTTTGGCTATTTGAAATACACTTCAGAATAGTGCGCAGTAATACTTTCATGATTAACTTCTGTTCCTCTCCTAATTTGGGCGCCTTGAAGATAGTGATCCTTCACAGTCATTCGAGGAAAATATCCAGTTAGCAGGGCCCGCCAATCTAATTGTTTCTTTTTGGACTGCTTCAAGGTATTTCATATCCTTTGTATTTTAAAATGATAAATCTTTGTCCTTTACTACTTCGTCGATTTATTCTCTCAAAAGCCGTTCTACTTCTGGGTTTTTTGAAATGTAATAAAGAAGAACTTGAAAGTAGTGGGAACTTGTATCGCTACCCACCACGAAAAAAGTCTTTAATTAGTCGAGTAACTATTTTTCGGAGTATAATTCGGATTAGCTTCGTTTTTCGGCTTTTATTTTGTGGTTGTTTAAAATGATAGCAGAAATGATATCTTTGTGCTCATATTTATCGCCCTAATTCAGAATTCTTTTGTTTTATAATTCATGACGAGCTTTAATATAATCTTTTGCCCAGTTATCAAATATTCTGATCCTATCGTTCAGCTATTTATGACTTTTAAGTATTCCAAGTTGCACAAATTTTATTCCTAATGCATAATTTAACGGATCAAATGATTGTTCAGATACTTCTGCAACAATTTTCAATAAGAAATTGGCAGCTTATTATCCGCAAATTTTTTAGTTTTTTAAATTCCCTCCGAGAAAGCTTTCGAAGATAACATTCGAGAATATTTTGGTGCTTAAGTCCATAACATGATAATCGAAAATATTATTATCAGATTTTTTTAAGTTTTCACAGTATTCCAGGGATTCATTTACCTTTTCGATGATCGTATTACACATTTTCATAACTAAGTTAAAGTTAAAGCATTGGTTTAATACTTTTCTTTTTTTCTTCCAGTGAACATCTTCACTCAAAACAACTCCTTTGCCCATAATTCTTTCGACAAAACAAGCGAATTTTTATACTTTAGTATAACAGAACTATCGCTCCCTTTCACACATCTCCTGAAACAGCACAGGAGAAACAATATTTATCCCAACATGAAAAAAAAGCACATTGAATACTATTACATCGTATTTTTAGCAATGTTATCGGTACAATTTTATGCAGTCTTTGTGATACTCCATATCATGAACTACACGCTTCATCGGAGGAATTGCAAAGAGATCGAAATCCATGACCCAAACTCGATAGCCAATTTTTTAAAACTCCGTTTTGTAAAACTTCATTTCCTTTTTTACTGCGTAGATTCGAAAGCAGAGCCAAGTCACTCCAACTACTCCAATTACCAACAAGGCTTGAATCAAGTATTCCATTTGTCCTAATTAAACAACAACAATGGCAGATATATCAGGCAAATATATATGGCGCAAACATATATATGGCAGATATATTATGACAGATATACTACTAAATCAAATTCTCTTGGTTTAAATTTTAGCCAAATCAAGTTAAATGTTGGAATGAGCCATAAAAAGATTTTTATTGTTTTTCATTGTATTGTTTTCATTGTATTTTGTTTTATTTGTTTTGACTTTTAGTTTTAGTTTTAGTTTTGCTTTCATTTTAGTTTTCTTACTTTTTTATTGCTTCTTCTGTTTTCGGGCATCTCAAACATACGACTCAAAACATAAAAACTAGCAATAAAGTTTGTCAAAATACTCAAATAATTATCCCCTTATGTGTTTTTTGAATCCAGCAGTACTCAACAGGCAAGCGCTTGAATTTATCGGAAGTAATACTTCATTCCGATATCGGTATTAATGTCTGCGAGTTTGAACTATTCTATCAAATTGAGAAAGCAATTAATACTCTTTTAAAATAAAGGAAAAATTGTTTTGATTATGATTGCATATTCGAATTAGAATCAGTCTATTTTGATTGCGAAGTGGGGACGATTTGTATAGATCTCCTCTGCAATTTAAAATGCTAGCCTGCTTATCTACTCAGATCTTTTGAGCAAATCTTCGTTTTCGTCTATAAAGAACATCGACCAGAAATCCCCGTCATTTTCTTCCATGCCTTTGAGCTGGGTCATGTCGAGAAATTCGGATTCCGTCGGCTTGATTTTATGCATTTATTTTGCATATTTCATCAAGTATTCGCTATCTGCCTCCTCATGGTTCTGAAAGTCGTCAGTCAAAACGATGAGATTACAGGACTTCGTAATTTAATCGAACGCATTTTTCAGCTGCGTCTATTTTTTAGCTGGAACTTCAACCTTTGCGAGTTGGGCAGCGCTGGAGCCATCCTTATTGGCTTGCTTTTTGCGATGGGACTCAATATACTTGAAGAGTTCCGGAATCTTTTTGATGTCCATAGTCTGCGCCAGTGTATTGTAGTAATGCTCGAGCTCTTTCTTCCTTTTTTGGATAAAGTCCTCATTCGTTTTTCCAAAATATTTTTTCTCAGGGAACTATGGCAGGTCATTTTTGTTAATAATTTTAACACATCTATCATGGATTTCTCTCAATTCGCTGTATCTCGCTTTGAAGATGATCGGCTCCTGGTCTTCCCCAGGCGGATGCACTTGTATCGTGTAGTAGACATTCGTGTCCACGATGTTGGTTTCGAAAAACTTAAAGAAGTATTGGGTTTTCTGCATGGGAGTGAGTATATATTTATGCACCGATAAATAGACCCAGAGTTAATTTTAGTCATTTTGCTGAATTGGTTTGAATTTATAAATATGTAACATATAAATTTATGAGTGACTTGCTAATTAACTGGCTCAACGACGAAGTCCAGCTCTCAAGGAGAATCTTAAATTTCGAGGAAGACTTTCATAACGGATTCTTGTTCGGGGAACTCCTCTCCAAGTATAGTCAACAGCTCAACTTCAATTAGTTTGTGGATAAGTAAATCAACCAACATCTTTAGGGACGACAAAGCATCTCGCGTCATTAACTTCGCCCTTCTCTATGATACCTTCAAGACTCTGCGAGTTTCTTTCGATTCGAATATCGCGATGGCCATCATCGACAAGAAGACTGGAATTGCGAAGAAAGTGCTCTATGAGTTGAAGATGGTAAGATATTTCTAATGCAGCAACTCGAGAAGACTACAAGCAATGTCTTTACCAAACTGAACAAGCCTGTCAAAGCGCTAAGTCCACTAAAAAAGATCCCACTATCGAAATAGCAATTCGATAAGATCTCCAAAGAGCATTTCACGAAGCAGCTCAACGAAATGCATCGAGCCCAAAAAAACATCAACATTGACCATCATTTATAAAAATTTCCAGAGTTTCAGCAGAAGCAAATGGTCAAAGCCCTACAAGAGGAGAAAAAATAATCTCAAGGAAGGTTGCTTGGCCAGTTAAAATTCCGTGAGAATCAGCTCGACAATCTCAAGAAGTCAGCCAATTTCAGAAACGAGTGGGAGCAGACGAATCTCTAAAAATGGGGCGCCAACATGACTATCCGCAAACTGCAGAATTAAAAGAATATGGAATACAAATATAAAATCGAAAACTCAAAGATTCAGAGCAAAACGATGTCCGAACTAAGTGCCATTAAAACACTCGACAACGATATCAAATTATTTGAGAAGAAAGTTAAAGCTGAGCAGAAGAAACCGAGAGACTCTTCTTCTTCCGAATCTTCTCAAGATGAGAAAAAGGCAGACTACAACAAGCAAGGAAGTGCCTTAATGAAAAAAAAGAGTTTCAATGAATTCAGCAAAAGAGCGAACTAATTCGAAGCAAATCAATCACATAAATAGTTTGATAGCACAATAAATCGATAGTAGTTTGATATAAAAAAGAAGAAATCTCCTCAAGAAGTGGAGCTGCTGAGACATCAAAGAGAAAAACGTCGAAGAAAGATGATTGTAGAACAAGGCAAAAAGCATCAAATGATCAAAATTGATCGTAGAGAAAGGTATATTCTCAGTGCTTTAGAGCAAACTTCCAAGCAGTAAAAATAAATTTAATATTAAATTTGGAGAGCATGGCAGAATAAGCAGATCATCAAAGAAAACAAGGTCGCTTATCTGGAAAAAGTTCAAGAAAAAGAAGATACCCGTGCTATTAATAGCAAATTTAAAGACGATTAATTAACCAAAGCATTTCGAGACGAGCATAATAGAATATAACTCAAAGATGCTTGCAATCGCCAGTAAAAAATGAAAATCAATAATTCAGTCAAGTAACGCAAATAAACATATAACTAATGTCGAGGCTTTGTCTAAAGCTTCATAGGAATGATGGAAGTTGTCTACGAATACGGACAACAGAAAAATATTTAGGAGTTCGACGAGTGCTATGTTGGCCGCTTAATGGATGAGTTTGTCGAAAATGCTCACACCACAAAAGATATATCGGATTTGTAACTCAAAAATTATATTTCTGGGAGAGGCTAGTGGAAAATTGAGATAAAAAAATAATCTGCAGATCAGCCTGAAGACCCTACCGAGTAAAATTCCCTACCAAGGGTCCCAGTTAACAATTACTATTTGGGCAATATCCTCAAAACGGTTTTCAGCGAATTATACCAAGAGGAACAGAAGATAATTCGATATGAAAATAATTCCAAGGACCTGATGTCAATCATTGGTCTCGATTTTGCGGGAAAAACAACAATTGCGGGTCGTATTAGATAAAGTTTCGGGTTTCAAGTAATAGAAGTAAGTAAACTAATCGAGAGTAAAGTCATTGAGTTCATCCAAATGTCCGAGAAGGGCATCAAAATGGAAGGCAAAAACGCAGAAATAGCTAATTATACCTTCCAAGGCAAATAAATCCCAAACAGCCTTATTCTCGAGCTTTTAAAAGAATAAATTTAAAAGAATGAAAGATGCCTTATCTTGAACTATCCAATCACTTACGAGCAATGCATATAGTTTACTGAAGTTTTCGGCAATGTAAAGCCCTCTGATGCAATTTAAGATACTAAACTAATTAAAAAAATGAAGGAAGTTTCAAGATTGGTTTGGCCGACTTAAACAAAAACAACCTCACGATCTCTGAAGCCTTGTGGACTCGATTTGGCTTTATGGGTATAAATTTCGCCCAAAACCTCTCTCGACCGATTTCTTGGGAGAAGGTGGGCTTAAAAAGGAGAGTGTGTACATATAAATGGGGAGATAATGAATCCTAATGTGCTAACAGTTGGAGATAAGGCATCTCCAACTATTTTGAAAAATAACTTTAAAATAAAAAATAAAGGAAAAATTGAGAATTGGTTAAAACAATTCGGCATTAAAGTGACTGATAACGATGAAGACTTGATCCAGCTCTGTTGGAAGAGCATTTCTGGAGAGGTTGATCTCGAAAAAGCCATTGAGAATACTCTAACCATCATTGAAGAAGCGATTTCTCTGAAGAAAAAGAAGAATCTTTCCATTAAAATGTAGGAATAAGCCAATTAGTAAGCAAAACGAAAGGCTGAAGAACTAAAGGAATTCGAAGCTCAGCTGAAATAAAAATGTGTTTTATCGAAATCTGAGGAAATAGGCAAAAAGTTCAAGGAGGCCCTTCAGTCAGTGAAGACAAATTAATCGTTTTACAAAAATATTTAAAATTTATGGAATAATACTGAGAAGTTGACAGTAAACTCCCTTCTCACTGTCTTTCAGGCAATCCGAGAGCAGGATGAATCCAAAAACGCATACATTTCAGACACGAAAAAGAAGTTCATCCGTTTGCTGACACGTGAAGATGAAAGATTTTACTCGGTCAAGAACTTTCAGAATTAATACAACGCATTTTTTGATGAAAACCAAGATATGGTCGGCCATTAGTATACCAAGTAAGAACTTCATCAAAGAATTGACGATTTGGAAGGGGATCTACTAACCATAGTCTCAGAAAAGAAAGACGATGCAATAAATTAATGCCAAAGCATCATGAAATCGGGGTGGCTAGAGAACCAACTGGAGCAAATAACTTCTCACATTCACGTTATCTTGCAGGCCTAACTCAACAGAAGCTTTGCCTGCCAACAAATTATATCTGACTTTTATTCAAAAAAGTACATGGTTCCTTCTGGCTAAATTTCGGCAGAGACACAGCTCACGCTCAATATTGATGCTGCATTATAGCTAAAGAAATAGGAAGATCAGACTTTCCCAAGGCTTTAAAAGCTCATTACTGAAGCCATGAGATTATTTAACAAGGAGGAGGAAATAGTCGATGACAAGAATAAAAAGGGTGGGAAAGCACCTCCTCCAAAAAAGGACGACAAGAAAGCAGCCAAAAAAGGTAAGGAGTAAGTTGAAGAGGTGAAGGAGCCAACTCCTGAGTAGATCTAGTTCAAGAAAGCTTTGAACACTGAAAAATCTATCTTCAGGTATCGAGTGAAGGTGATTGGTGAATTCGCGAATAAAAGATTAAGGGAGTTCAACAAAGCAGGGAAGAATCTTTATGAAGATCTCGAAGATCTTTACAAATACACAGATAAAGTCGAAAGGCAATCGGTGATCAGCCTGACCAATATATTCAAAGCAGCAATCGAAGAAGAAACCAAAATTGACAATTAAATTTCGATTCAGTACACTCAAGTTACTCAAACTGAACTAATCAGAAATTTTGAAAAGCCAAAGGTACCTTTAATTCTAACTCAGCCGATCATTCAGCCTGCATCCGAGCAATTTCAACCGAATCGATTCCCCATCAGTGAACTCAAATAAATTATTAAAATGCTCATTAAGGAATCAGAAGGAGGCAACATAATAAAAACAAAAAATATTATCGCAGTCTTCGAGCAATTTGTCTGCAATTAAAGCTATCGAGCAATTTTGCCAGACCCGTGGAAGGCACTGCAGCCAAAGCAATGGTAGAGATTCGTCAACAAGTTCGATAAACAAGGAAAGGGGTAAATTTAGCTATGGATTATATTCCAAGTGCTCGCCCTTTCCAATATCGAGATGCCATCGCCAAAGGAACTATAATAATATGAACTCGCATTATGCAATCACAACCCCAATTTCAAGTAAATTAAAAAGTAAAACATTGAGTCATGTGCTGCCTGGTTCGACTCAGAATAGCCAATTATCGAAAGTATTTTATCATATGATTCAGATACACGTCAGTTCAACAGAAACAAATTCTTAAAGTCGATACTATTCGACGTGCATAAGAAGGATTAGACTTCTGACACTTTGATTCTACAGAAATATATTGCACGGCTCGGCTTTGTGGATTACCAGGCAGATCTAAATCAAGCAACCACCTACTTCGAATTCGCATTTCATGAATGAATGCTAATGATCGATTTCTGAAGGCCAACATATCATTAATATATCCATCATAATACAGGTTATTTACTAAACCACTATACTTTATGATAAACTCAATGAGCCATATAATAAATACATCATATCATCAAGGGTTCATTATTCCTGTTCTGAGTTAAGTCGGAAGCGAATAGACATAGCTTTAACTCGACGGCTAAAATCATTCAGGCTTTTGAGATTAGAGACAGATTGGGTGACATTGGACTCGATCTGGTGGGTTAGTATCTTTCTTGTCTCAAGGAGCTCTTCAAACTTGATCAGGTTGCTCTTATCATCGTCATTGAGTTCGCCTTTGTCTTCCATTTACTTGATTTTCTCAAAGACGACTTGCAGCAAATCATTTTTCTTCAGGAGGAAGCTTTTCTTTTTCTGGGTTTGATTCCAGGACTTAACGGAGTCTCTTGACAAATGAGGCATATTTATTTTTTTTGCGACCAGGTCCAATAAGTCAGCATTGAAATGCCTCTCCCAACTCAAGCCGATCAACCTCCTTTCTACAATGACCTCCATGAAGGTTTTCCAAAGCTTATCGTCGGGTAGCTTATTATAGCCCCTAGAATTCTCTTGAGGAGTGTTTTTAACAATTGGTTCAGGTGGATTTATTTGAGGTGAATGGATCTGAGGGGGGTTGATCAATAATTATGCATTTGAAAGGGGGTAGATTAAAAACTGATCTAAGTCCTAGCTAAAGTCGAAGTGGAGAAAATTAGAAGGATCTTCCTTCATGGAGGATTATATTTTTATAACTATAAAAACTATGCATACGAATAGCTACGATATCAACCACTTTATAAACGGCATTTATCTGTATCTAATTATATATATTCATAAATATTGATATTAAATATTGTGACTCAATTGCATTTGTAATTGATGATTGCTAATAATTAATATTTATATTATTAATAATATTTATATAATTATGTTTTATATATATAGTAAATGGAATGTTAGAGACCAAAGCCATGCATGGTCACAAAATGCATACTTATAAGACTTGTGGATTTATATATAATTGGTCAAATATTAAACAAATATAAATCATTACAGCAGGGGGAGGATCACCAAGTTCTTGTACTCTATATAAGCCTTCATGTCTTTCATTTCTCCTTCGTTGAGGGCGATTCGGAGATATTTCTCAGTCAGAAACCACTTCATGAAGGCTACGAAGACTTTGTTTTGGGCCTCCTGCGATCCAACGTACTGGGCCAATGCTTTTGGACCAGTGAAGTCTCTTTTCCGTTTGTTGATGTGAGATTTGAAACTGATTTCGTCAACGCCAAATCGTGCGCAAATGCTGGCCAGTTCCTTGGCATAGGTACCTTTTGTGATTACCTTAATAGTCTTTTGGCAGATGTTGAAGCACACGTTTTTGTTGTAGGAGCTTTTGAAAATATTCTTTTGGGGTTTGGGTTGTTGGGGGAGTTGAGCCACAGAGACCTAACCTGGGTTGAAATGAGGAAAATCTGAGGAGGATTCCTCAAACATAGGCTGGGATTGCTGCATTAAAAAAGCTGTTCCTGAGTGCTAATCGAAGGATTGCCGGAACATTTCTGAAATGTCGAGGAAAGAAGCCTCCTCGCTGGCGTGCCAAGAGCCCTAAGGCTCGAAAAAGATTTAGTGAGAAAAGGATTGATCGTTCATTGCGAGTTCATCATTTTCAATACATTTTTAAGGTTCAAATTTATTACTTCGGAATCAACACTTAAAGCAAAAAACACAGATATCAAATTCTGACGCTTTTCTTTTATATTCCTGTATTTTTATTACATGCTATCTTTGTTTTAATTGGCAGTATTAGCATTTGGCACAAATGCACTCAAAGAACCCATTGAATGATTGCTGGGCCTCATCCGATTTATTGCATGTGCAGATTAGATGAGATAGTGCATACAATTAGAGTGAGATAGTGGATGCAAGTTCATTGAGATCAATATAATTGAGATTTGATAAATGGTATCTGAATTAATGGATTAATGGATTATTGGTCGCATGAAATTTATTGGGCTTATTCTTAATAATAGGAATCAGTTATGATGATGCAAATGAAATCAAGCAGGATGAACAGCAGAGGCCCTCTCATCGGTACAATAGTTCTAATTCAGCCGTCATCAAAATATAAATCGATGCTGGCAATGTTGATAAAATATTTCTGCATCAGAATGACGATGAGTATCAGCTGGCTGAGGAGTTCCAGCAGAAGCATCAACTCAATCCGGCCTTTGTTGAGCACATTTACCAGCGCATCAAGACAATGAGTCAAGAAAGCCAGCCAAAGTAGCGACCCACCAAGCAAGCATACACTCCCAATAAAATAGATAATTCGGCCTACTCCGAGTATATCCCGACATCCCGGCGCGAAACCCAAGACGAAAGGACTCCATTCAGTAAAATTAACCACTTCACTCCAATTCAATAGGAAGCAACTTACCAAGGCGTCCATTTGGCCGAAAATAAAGAAACAAAGCTTTTCCAAGAAGCAAATCTTTCGAACAAAAGCAGTGCACTTCCAAATGCCAATACTACGCTGATACATGGTAGATACGATGACAAAACTTCCACAGAAATTACAGTTTTAGCCAGCCAAAATCAAAATGTGAGTGCATCTCTAGCGGAAGCTGCAATCGTAAATAATTCTAAAATGCAAGAGTCGCAGTACTCCTTCAATGATGACAAACCCTCAAGGGTGAAGATTCTCACAAAAGAAAAAATATAGGAAATGCACTCATCGAGCTTACGCAAGAATCTCTCCAAGCAATAAATTAGCAGAATCACGAAAGAAGTGACGAGCAGATTGTATAATTAGTCGGACATCAAAAAGAGTTACCTGAAGAAAATAAAGTAAAGGGCTCGACCAACCAAGTAGTAAGAGAACTAGTTGAAGTAGCTGACTCTTCAGCCGAAAATTAATAAAGTGAGTCAGACTATTGCAGGGAATCGGCATGGAGACCTGCAAATCGAGGACTATCTGCTCCTCAAGGCCAAACAAGTCGAAGCCAAGAAAGAAGCTGAAATCTTGAAGAAATAGCAAAAATAGTTATAAAACTGCTCATTTCAGCCTGAAGTTAATCCGATTAGCCTCAAGCTTACGCGAAATCGTTCCTCCAATTCTTTCAAACAATGCGAAGATAGCTGTCGTTGCTCCAAACACTCAGCCAGCTCAAACTTCCGCCCATCACTCAACAAGGTATCCGAATAAATAGTGAAAGGGAAGGGGAACTTCGGGGAGAGACTCAAAGGGTTCTTAGAGAAAAAGAATGACAACTTGCACAAAATGGTACAATAAAAAACGAAAAAGTAAAAGATAAGCGAATAGGGTGTGACATATTTCAAACCAAGAATAAACAGCACTAACACCAAGGCCTCGAGAGAGCCCCTTGGAGATGACATATACGATCATTTGTATGAGATGAGCAAAAAGAAGAAGCACTATGAAATTGAAAAAGGAGTACCCAAGATAAACTAAAACTCAGAAGCAATTGTGCAGCAAATGCAACTGAAAAGACTAGCATACCTCTTTACAGAGCTGGATAGCGACCAAGATGGGTTTATTTCAGCAAAGAAAATCAGCATCGACAAAATCCAGTAATAAGTTTTAGAAGTCATTATGCCTGTGCTGTTCGAAATGTAAGAAATGGAAATTTAGCTAAATCTGAATGATTTCCATAAAGCTATTCAAAATTTGCATATCTCGCTCAATGCTCATCAAAAAAGCATACTCTATAACTACAACACCACACATCGCGCTAAATTATACAGCTGATCGTCTATTTTTATATTTGGCAATTTATTAATCATCGTGCTTTTATCAGTAATAGGCTTCGCTTTTAATAAATATCTATTTCACTTTTCAATCAAAGACAATTCTCTTTTCCTTTCTTCTTTTATGCTGCGAATTGCGTTGCGATGGTAGCCTAAGAATATATCTTCAAACAAAGTCTTTTATTTTTTGCTTTTGAAGTTTTGGCGATAGTTCCTCAGTTTTTATTTCCTGTTTTTCTTCCTTTGCCTCCTCTCCTGCTTACTGATCAATTTGGTCATCCGCTACGAAAACCTTTATTCGTCCTCCTTTTTCAGCACTCCCCCGAGCTCATATCGCTTGTTGTCATAGGCGAGCAATGGCTTCAAGTTGGATCGAAACTCGGATTGGAACTATTGGCCAAACTTCTTCTTGGCCAGCTATAGCTTTTGGTAAAACTATTGAAAGTTCGTGAGCTCGTTGATTTATTCTTAGCTGATATACCTTGCCCAGATGTACTTGTTTTACTCCTTTAACTCCTCGAGCTTTTCTTGCTCATTCTTTTTCGAGTCGGCAAACGACTGCGATCTCACCTTCTCGTTTATCAGCCTTCGATCGCTTGTTAGTTTACCAACGATGTGATATGATTTTAGTTGCTTCACTCTGAAGTCCATGTTCTTGATCTTCGCGATCCCCAATTTTAGCTATCTCTTTTCGTTGTTCGCGTTATTTGAGTATATTTGCCCTTCTTTTTGTTGTGCAAAGCTGATGTTGTTCTGGTCGTCGGTTAAGAAAGATGGCGCCATCACTTTGTAAGCATACTCACTGGTCTCTCTGATCGATACTTTTTCCTATTTCTTTATTTTAGGAATCTATATCGGCTGCGGCACGTTTTCTTCAAGCGACTGATGCATTTTCTGATGAATTGTCCGATCGATGTTCGGATTGTTGAGTGCCTTATTATAAAACTTGTCTCTTTACTCGATCTTTGGATGACTTTTAAATGCGTAATGGTCGTTTTCTGTCTTGTGTTAAAGGCGGACTTTTAGTTGGTCCATTCGCCTATACAAGTTGCTCACCTCCCTCCACTATTGGTTTTTTAGGGCGAAATACTTCTTCTTCGCTTCGAGTTTTTTATGGTTCTCCTCAAGGTTTATTCTCATGCCCAAAATGGGGAGCTTCACTATCCTCTTTAAGTACATATTTCCCTGCTCGTCGATTTAAATCTCGAAGTTTTGTTGGAAGTTCTCCTCTGGCTCATATCCTTCATTATACTCGCGACTTTATTGATTCTGTATCTTTGCTTCGGGTTGCTTCTATTTGGCATATATTTTATCCTGGTCCACGTTTAGCTTCTTCAAGATCAAAAAATCTCTCTCGCTGCCAGGCTTCTGTTTCTCCTCGGGCTGGGGCTTATTTTATTTGTAGGGGTTCTGGTTGGTGATTTACTAATTGATTGTTTGGATGGCTCTTTCGAAGATCATGGCGAGTTGCAGTATCCGGTTGTCATCCACATGTATTTCGTCGAGCTTCAAAATGAGCCTCTCCCCGACGTCATTGACCCTAAGATAATTCCATTCGCACCACGCTCGGTAGTACCTGAGGTCTTTCTTCCTGATGCGATTATAGGTGCTTTTTATTTCTTCGAATTCGTCCATGAACTCTAAGTCGATGGTCTCTAAGCTTAGAGTACTCTTGAATTTTGAGTTCTCTAAGGTTTCCCCTTCCGAGATCTGAACGTACATCCCGATTAAAAAGTAGGCGAACAGCTCGACATCCAGGAATTCGCACCAAGTTGAGCACAAATCGAACATGAACTTGCTAAACACTTACTTATTGATCTTCACCCCCAATAACTTAAATGCATCATGGTTTGCAATCTTAAGGAGCTGCTCCAAGTACTTCTACTCGCTGCTGAACAGCTTTATCGATGATTTTTTATAGTCGTTTCTCAGCAGTTCCGGCAGATTGGCTTGCGTAACTTCAATGCAATCTGCAGTCGACACCATGCCCTCGTAGGTTAAACATTACGCTACTTCCTTGACCCAGTCGTTCAATGCCGATATTAGGGCATTGTCTATCTAAAAGGAGGGCAACAGAGACTTCTGCAATTTCAAATTGAACTCGACAAACTCCAGGAGACCGATTTCAAATTTTTAAGTCTTCATGTCGAATAAGTCGACGACCGATTTTATTATTTATTGGAAGAGAGGATGGTAGTAGACTGCTAGCTTCCTGTCGATGTCGGTCGACTGCTTGCTCTACATTAATTTTATTAGTATATGCATATGCCATTCGAGTTTTACTCATCCATTAGTAAAACTACACTTTATTATCTAATCTAAGCAATGCGTTGCGGGGTCTACAACTGCTCTGATTCAACAAACGAATAATAAATAGGTTGAGTTCGGAATTGTTTATAGTGGGCTGTCTATGGTAGATGGGCCGATGATACGATCAGTCGATGACAGATGATTCTATGATAGGATGGGCCTATGATACGATGAGTTGATGAGATAGGATAGGATAGGTATATTGTATATTGATGGGGATATGCTGGTTTTAATATTAAATATGAAGAGTTCCGTTAGAAACCACCCTGATAGCATCAAATGCAACAGGCTCGGTCGGGGCTGCCAGAACCATACTGATCGCATCGCCACACACCAACTCACTCTCACAGACTCCTAAGACTGTCAAGAGCAGTTCTATTGCGAAAAATGCTCAATCATGCTGGCCAGCCAAGGATTCAATGTCTACAAACTGACAAACTCCCTCTCCTCTTGCGCTCGCAAATAGCCCAACTCCAAAAGGCTTTCCTCGAAGTCAGCGCGCAAGATATAAATATATAAGTTCATTGCCAACTTAGAGGCCCAGCTGGCCGAAATTACTGATGAAGAGCAAATTGCCTATGAGTTTTTGGTTTCTTCCGAGAGCCATTACGGGTTGTTGTTTGAGTAAATTAGCAGGTTCTTCGAGGAGGTGAAGGAGGTGATCGAGCTCCAGAAATACAAGGTGTATAACAATTTACTCCATCAGCGAGAACATGATGAAATCGAGACCAGGAAGTATCGAGAGAGCTTGCAGATCTGCTCCAACGACATCGCATAGATCATCGAGGATATCCAGAACAATATGGACGCAGTCGAAAATACTTCGATCGACATGTATTCAGCGATCATGACCGGCTACTTCCAGAAATCCGAAGCAGTTTCAGACGCACTCAGGTAATCTCCAAAGTTCAACGACCTCAACGCTAATGTGATAATTCCCGATATTCCTAAGGTGCTGCATACCTTTAACGAGAAATTCATGATCACAAAAGCCTCTTCGTTGCCTGAATCCCTCAATGCACAACAGTTCAAACCTCAATAAATCCACTATTAAAATAGATTCATCATATCCCAGTCGAACTCATCGCATTTCACAAACGAGGAGTAGTCGCAGAATTAATCACAAAGATCCACACAGCCCAAGTACCACCCTAGCAAAGACAACACAAGAATTCACGATAAAAAATAAAAGTCATCCAGGAACATCTCAAACTCCTTTGAAGAAAGCCTTGGCTTCTCCTTCGAGGAACATGCTGAAAGCGGCTCAGCCAAGCGCCTACACATCCACAACCACGCCAACATCGAAAACTTTTCCGGTCTTATAAACTACCAAGGCTCCCACAAGGAAGTCAGCAAGATCTCAGAACTGAGGAGCAGTTCATGCGAAATTGTCGAAAGTAGAGAGTCGTTGGGAGCATACCTAAATCTGTCGCAGAGTCAGGAAGTCTATACAGAGGAGACTGACACACTTCTGATAGTGTGAAGAAGGAATTAACTACTTAGTGAAATGATATAATAAAATGAAGATTTAGTCATAAAATTAATATTTCCACAATTCCTTATTTTATCAATTCTGGAAAGAATAACTTAGAAACATCATTTGAATTCAGTGGATTTTTTGTCTTTACTCAAATTTATCCAGAATATAAGTTTAAATAACGTGAAGACTGCTAAATTATTCTAAGAGTATTTACTTATTCAGCTATTGGAATTCCGCATCAGATTGCTAATTCACTTTGCATTTGTGCCAATCCGAATTAGAATAATGGCATAATCTTTGGATTCATCAATGACTATAAGTGGCACCCATCGCTAATTCATTGCGTACGAAGTTATGAATTGGTCTGTCCTTTTTTCACGCAAGGTTATTATTATTACGTTAATGATAAATCAAAACCTGAAAGGATTCCGCAAGGAAACAGGGAAACCAGTCAATATTAACATCTCTTTCACGATCAATCCCAAGAATATTCTCAACGATTCAACACATCATCAGTATTTATTCCTTTACATTAGAACCCGCACGAAAAAATTGGTCATGCGCACTCCCGGCAACCCGCAACTTTTCGCCTCTGAATCAGAATCCAAAGTGTGTTAATAGATTTGCGTAAAGTAAGCAGAGAATGAACAGCCAAAAAGTAAAGCAAACCCCAAACGGAATTCTGTCGATGACACAACCTCACGCTAAGCTAAATTAAACGACTACAATAAATCAATGGTCTTGAAGAAGTATGCAGAAACAACCCACACGCGGAAACCATCCATAAAATCCAAAAAGAATTCGGAATTATCGGCGCACAAACATAACAAGGCTGCCTCAAATTTCACACGCATCGATCGCTCTCATGCAAATTCTACGATAATCGAAGTCGGGCTTTGCCGCAAGAGTAATCTACAGACGAAATTAAAGAATATAATCAGCCATTTAGTCACAAATTAGCTCAGCAAAAGATCACTGCCGCTTGAGCCATCCAGCAATGCAGTAATACGGCAAAATAGTTGCCAAAAGAAAAAGAATAGAAACAAACCAATTAAGAATACCGATAAAAGTTAGTCTATGCTCAATATAAGTGGCAGCTGGCATGACCCCGTTTCTCGCAGATAGCTGATATAAAAATTAACCAGCCTCAGATCCATCAATAACTCGTGTTTTGTCAGCGAAGCCGCCGAAGAAATTAACCTGAAATAACGGAAGTCAATCGTAGTAAATACTGATCAGTCTATATAATGCATTGATGAAATCCATGAGCTAGAGGCAAGCGAAAAGTATAAGAAGTTAGATATGCAGCTCTTCGGAAGAGTATCAAACCAGCAATAAACA
This sequence comes from Brachycentrus maculatus, assembly GCF_059751285.1. Classification (NCBI taxonomy): domain Eukaryota; kingdom Metazoa; phylum Arthropoda; class Insecta; order Trichoptera; family Brachycentridae; genus Brachycentrus; species Brachycentrus maculatus. The sequence continues at coordinate 12,430 of NW_028282344.1, read as the reverse complement.
ACTATTCATCTGATATCGAACTATATTGCTTTATTGAATTCGCATTTGGATTCGGAGGGGCAATTCGCAACCATTAACGAAAACAACAGAAATTCCCATGATCAAAATGACGAACACAATTCGGAGCAATCAATCGGCTCGGAGTTCCGAAAGTATTATGAAGAACCGTAGAGAAGCAAGCATTTATCATCGTCAATCTCATCAGCAAAGTAAGATAAAGGATCTCCACGTGAATTATTGTCAAATTTAGACCTCATTTCGAGTAATCATAACAACCATAGTGGCAGAAGTGAGAAATAAGAAGAACTCCGTCCATTATGTTCATCAGAAATGACAAAAGAGCAGCAACTACTGAACGAGCTTGAAAGGATAAAGCTATATTAATTAAAAAGGCGCGAAGCCTAAAAATGGGAAGAGCTTTTGAATTTAATGAAGAGCAGCATGGAGCACGGATAAGTCGACAGCTAACAGATTCTCGAGAATGTTTACAATTTCTTAGAGAAAACAAGAAACGACTTACAGCATTAGCTTTCCCACCAACCAAACATCCCGGATAAGGCCCAGCCAAACAAATCAGAAATAAATTCATTTGCTTTGTAGTTGACGTCTAATGAGCTGTTTACACTCAGGAAAGACAAGAGGTAACTGTTGGCTGATTAAAAATCAGAAAAAGACTCGGATCAAGAAGGCGAGCGAGATAATGGATCAATAGAATCGAACATTTTTCAGCAATTTTCAGACGTATCGTCAATGTCATTTAAAGATGAGGAGTATGAAGAATAAAATGAAGAGCTCAAGTTACTAAATCTCAAAATGATTGACACTGCATTAAAAAATCAGCATGAGAACTTGCTTTCAAAACACCAAAAAGAATTATCGAGCCTCGAATAAAAGAGGCATTCAGGGCGGATTGCAGAAAGGAATTTCGTCTTCGAAAAGTAGAAGGTCGATAAAAAGGCCAAACAAGAAATCACAGCCATTGCCAAAGTGAGGAGGAACATATGGAAGGGATACAGTGAAGCCAAAGGAATACTTGAAAAATCGGCAAGGAGCAAAGTTTTTCAAGACTAATACGAAAGTGCTGGCAAAAAAGGGTTAATGATGAAATGCCTGTCTGAAGACTACCTACTCAAAAGGAACCTAAATATTCGGGGGAGTATGAGGGACAGACATCCCGATTAATATGCTACATCCCATGAAAAAAATATGAAAAAAATTGGACTTAAAAGAACCAATGACAAGCGGAATGAACTAAATTTAAACTAGTCAATCGATTCATAAATTAAAGACTCTTCTTATTCTTCTGAGTCACCGTATAAATAACAATAACATTCTAAGTCATACAGTGACGATTTTAATGAGAAAAGCGTAACATCAAATGTGTAGCTTGGTAAAAATGACAAAATAGTTTTCAGAGAAGATGAAGATCATGAAACTATCAGAAATCGGGCGAAGTATAACAGCAAAAATAACAAATAAACAATCTAGCTTAACGAGCTGAAAGGGGAAGAAGATTTCGATATCCTCAAAGAGAAACTATTTGATATCAAACAGAAAAGACTAAAGGAAGATTGCTAGTTGAATTCAAGTTCACCTGCTGAGCCGCCCAACATGAGCTATGAGGAAATTGTGAACTAACTGCATTCTTAGTACTCTGATGAGGAAATTGATACTATGAGGAATGAGTTTGGTGGCAATTTGCCAGCTCTGGCTTTGAAGGTCGATTAAGAGAAGCTAAAAAATATCTGCACTGAGGATAAGGAGGATATTTTCGAGTTCATATTCCTGGACCTGACCATCGAATTGTACCAAGAGCCTTGCCATGATAACGCCCTCATGAGGGCTATAAACAAGTATGTTGAAGACGCCAAAAGGCAAGCAAAAAAGAAGAAAGGAGTAAAAACAAACCTCAATGTCGTCAAGTAGTACCTACGGCGATTTATAGGCTACATTCTGCGTAAATATTGATATATTATAGGAACAAATGGAGATGTGCTGCAGTCACTTGACAAACCGGTAGGACCGATTGCAATTTAAATGCTCAGATATATGCACTAAAGCGATGATGAACCCAAATATTAAGAAGAACCTCCTTCCACATTACTCATTCCCTCAGATGTTTTCGACGCGTTTGAGAAGCAACTACTTCCTTCCATATAATTTTAAGTCTATTATGAGAATGACGAATAAAGAGAAAATAGGAGAGTTTAATTTCTAAGAAGTGTTCTGCATATTCACAATAAGGCTTTGTTTGATGGTTTGAATGAGTTTCTGGACACACTTCGGCCTTTTGGTATTTGGGGTCAACCTTTCCCATGGAAGAAAACAAGTAGTTTCCTCCGAGCTTCGACAAGAGAATAAAAATAATAAAAACTGAAGAAGGGTGCTGATAAAATAGCTTAATACTGCTCATATGTCTGTGGCCTTCTGGTTGATAAGGAGGAAAGCTTGGTCGGAAACGCCAAACTCACAGAGTCATACCTAGATCAGATCAAATAAGATCGGCTGTCAAGGATGCTCGCAATTGAGCTCATGGAGAGCGAGGATAGATGGCTGTTCTATGATGATGAGGAGGCATAAGTTTTAGTCGAACTTTCCAATACCTTTCATAGCATCATGGTCAAGGAGGCGACCAACTAAATCATGCAAATCCTCAACAAGAATAAAATAGAAACAGAACGATGAATTTTACACAACTGATTAATCTAATATATATATATACGAAAGGCATTTATATAGAATATTGGCAATTTACGGAATATTGTAAATAATGAAGCAATTGAATTCGGCTGAACTAGGCTTATATTAACGATTGCATGATTGAATCCGATCCATAGCGAAGTGGACTCGATTTAGATTCTGATTAGAATTCTAGAAATGACAGTGCTTCGGGAGACTCTGAGGATAGCCAGGAGTAGAGCTCAGAAGATCCCTTGGAAGCAGGGGAAATTGATTTTCAGCAAGACGTCACGTAATAGTAAACATATTTAGGACAATTGAAGCTTTGAAATTTCAGAACGAAATTTTTAGGCCTGGAGATTATGTCGGCTTGAGAGCAGAGTAGAAATAGAAAAAGTAGATCTATGGAAAAATACTGCTGATCGGAAAAGTCCCACAGGCTTAATTCCCCCTTATTTATGTCGCGTGGTGCTACTCCAAATTCGAAGGCTTCGTGGCGGAGGAAGTCCCTGAATATCTATCAGATAAAGAATTAGTAGCTTCGAATCACAAGGACTGGGAGTATATTGAATCTATAACTAAAAAAATTAAAGTCATGAAGCTGAGTGAATTCGAAGGACTCGACTACAGGGAGAGAGAGAGCCCGAACATATTCTTCATCCGAAGCTATTTAGATATGAAAACCAAGCAGCCGATGCCTCCTCCAAGAATCATATGCCATTGCCTCAAGCTATACAACCCCGATGAAAAGCTACTATCATGCTGCATTTGCGATTTCGAGTTTCACCCGATGTGCACTAGGCATCAATACTTGTGCATTAACTGCCAATGAATGATTTTCTGCTTAGATGCGCATTAATTGTGATACTGGAGTAATTGGTTATTTGCTCCGATTTATACTGATATTCGAATGATAATTTGACAATCAGAGTTGTTGTAATATTTTCTGGAAGTTCGTGAATCTGACAGGGTTGAAGGCCGTGGAACACTTTGCCATATTGACGCTGTTTCTTGAAATAGCGTCAGTCATATAATAGTTGTCGAGGTTATCGCAAAACGGCGTTGCTTCGATTTTATTGGAGCTCCCGAAACTCTGGTTGGAAACTCTGCCATACACTGAGCTTTCTACTTAATTGTATTTCAGCAAGTGTGGAGAAACATCGTAGAGTCTCCCTCGAAGCTACTCGATGCTATTATACGGGAGAGTGACTCCGCATTATTCGGATAAGGCTCTCAGAATTTCCCAAGTTTCTCTTGAGTGTCCAGGGGGCTCGGTTACTTTATTCGATAGTTGGACTCTGCCTTCGGCGTTTACTAAATTATTAGAAGAGTTACCAAATGTCCCCGATTTTTATGTATAGGCAGCGGCTGGCAAGATGACATCAGCGTATTGAGCTCCTTGATCACCTTGACTTCCGATATAGACGACAAAAGCTCCGCTCGGGATATCTTTGGGCTCTATATAATTATCACAGCCCACCAAAAAGATGATTTTCGGCTTTGTTGTTGTTGGCTTAAATTGAATGCCGAGCTCTAATGCATTAATTTCTCCCTGGCTCCTGTTTAAGATGTTGTACCCGTTCCATCCTGACTCCTGATTGACGAAACCGAGCTTGTTTGCAATATCCTTTGTGCTTTGGATAATTTAATTGCTGTCGCTACGAGTGAGAGCATCCCTCCCGATAATCATCATTGGGAGTTTGGCTCCTTTGATCTTTTAGCAGACAGGATGCTCACCTCTTCTAATTTATTCCAAAATCTGAGCGTTGGAACCAAGATGGGTATATGGATATGTGAGATCTGTTGCGGTCCCTAGTGAAAAAATTGATGTCTTTTTCTTGTTGTAGCTTTTTAGGATCCTGGAGTTGAGGACTGGGGCATCGGTCCTCGGGTTCACTCCAACCAGTAGAATCAGATCAGCATCTTCGATTTGTTAAATTTGAGTATTGAAGAGGTAGTCGGTCCTAAAATGAATGGGAACCTGGACATTATTTTTCGACCGAAACTCATAATTAAAGCAATTCAAAGCATTCAAAAAGTCCTTGAGGGCCAGAATACTTTCGACGCTTTCAAATTCTCCAATGCCGCACGCTATATCATTGCCATCCACAGCATGAACTCGATGGGCGATAATGGCAAGGATTGTTTGCCAGTCATATTCTGCAAAATTTTATCCCTTTCTCAACAAAGGAGTATGAAGTCTCTGCTTCTTCAGCCCATCGAATGATTGCCTTGACTTATCAGCAAGCCACTCTTCGTTGATGTGCTCGTTAACTCTGGGCCACACGCGCATGATGGTGTTTTATTTGGATTCGATTAGCACATTGGACCCAAGGGAATCCATGACATCGATAGAGTTGGTGGAGTTGAGCTCGTAAGGCCTCACTGTGAAGGCAGTAGGGCCATGATTGAGCGCTCCAACTGGGCAGACATCAGCGAGGTTGCCGCTCATTTCGGAGGACAACATCTTCTAAACATATGTACCAATTTCAGTGGATCTGCCTCTTCCAGATGTTCCTAAGTCATGGAACCCAGCAACTTCCTCCGAGAATCGAATGCAGCGAGTGCAATGGACTTTGATAATTGCAAATGTTACTGCAGCGATTCATGTGAGTCACAACCATTGGCCCAATATTCTTATCTTGCACTGCTCGTTTGAACTAGTTATGTCTCGAAACATTGTAGCCGTAGTTGGACGAATTGTTTTGGAGATCGCACTCTCCACCCTGATCGCAAATTGGGCAGTCAAGAGGATGATTGGCCAGCAAAAACTCCATTACCCCTCCGCGAGCCAATCGGGCTGGCTATGAGTTTGTATTGATTCTCATTCCTGGTGCAACCTGCGAGCAGCACGAAGCAATAGGTTTAGGAGCCTTTTCCACTTCGACTAAACACATCCTGCAGTTCCCTGCAACTTTAAGCCGCTCATGATAGCAGAACCTCGGGATTTCAACACCATTTTGCTTGGCAGCTTGAAAAATGGAAAGATTGTTATCCACCTACTTTATCGATTGCTCACCTCGCATGACTCTCCATTGATGAAGACCTGAATCTTTTTCGTGGAAAAGAGCAACCTCTGAAGACCTGGCAATTTTGTCAGCATTGCAAATATGTAATTTAATATTATCCTGCTCAGCCCAACTCAAAACCATCGATTCATTGCATCAAGATCAATTGAATCAGGTTATATTATATTTCATTTTATGCTGTGTCGAGGCAAAGGTTAATTTAGCAAATATGATCATGAAAATCTATGGAGAACCAGCCAAAATATTTATCACATCGGTGTCATGAATTTACCGTATTGGCTGTCGACGCTGAGCAGCAGTTTTTTCGTATTTTCGCTCAACTGAATAAGGAAGGGGTTACTTTAAAGAGAGTCCTTTCGGACTCGTGGATTATTCGATCGTACTCCTTCGAAGCGTTGCCCTTTTCTTTGAGAAGGCCCTCCAAATAAGATTTCTCTTTTTTCATTTTGATCATTTCGCTCTGCATCACTTCTGTTTCCTTGCGTTCGCCAATGAGTTCATTCATCAGCAAAGACCTCTGCTCTTTGAGCGCATGAATTCGGCTTTTGAGTTAGTGTAGAGTCGAATCTTCGTCGTAGTTCATACTTCGGAAGTTATTTATATTTTATATATGTGCGTAGGCTTACGACAAATGAGTCAAATAATACAATGAGTATGAAAATGAATTCTGTCACACAATAATTTAAAAACTTCAAGATGGTTATATTCATCCTTAAGTTATGAAAATTATGGATGTTTTTATGTTGCGCAAATTCGGTTTTCTTTTTCTTAGCGCTCTGTTTTTTCTTTGGCATATCATGCATTGCTTCAGCCTATGATCTAATTTAGCCCTTTAACTTTTAGTCCTTCCTTTATTATCCTTAGGAACATTGGCCAATTTCTATTTTCTTTTGAATCAGAATTCAAAAGATTGAAATCGAAATTCGAAAGATTGAAGTCTAAATTCAAAGCAATACCTTTGATTCTGCATTTTATGTGCATTATCGCATATTTAAAGGTAAAACTCTAAATTTGGGAGATATTTTTGGAAGAGATTCTTAGAATTTATGGAACAGTGGATTAAGAATTCTATAATATTAAACACAATTCGCAAGTTCAAATGCCGAAAAGCTCTTTTATCAAGTGCGGAAGAAAAGCCAGCGCCACTCACACAAATACAGGACGACAGTACAAACCAAAAATGACAACATGGGAGTGCAGAATATGCTACTCAGTGAACCAAACTCATGATCAGTTCTGCTACCAATGCTTTATGACCATGCATTACTACAAATACGTCAACATGCATTTGTTTGTGGAACAGGACAACTCTTTTGAACAAATATTCTACAGTAAATTGCCCAACGAAACTGTTAAGTCACTTGATTATGAATGGCCTGAATAAACAGAGTCAGAGTAGTCGATTGAGTAAAACAACGAGCAAATAAACTGGTCCACTAAAATGGTTGATAGCCTCTTGGCGAACGAATGAAGCTCAGCTTCTAACTGATATCTATTTTATTGTTTGACTTTCTATTTCGTTTGAATATTCTCGAATTTAGCTACTTGAATCACATCAAACATACATAAATAGAATCAGTGTTAATCCGTTTTAATTTTTGCATTCTAAACTAAACTATGAATTATTGGGAAAATATTGCAATATATACTTGCTTCAGTTTTATGTTTGATGGAATGAATAATGGTCGGCTTTAATATCCTTGGTGACCCATTCTGACATTATATTTAATAATTGCGATATTTATACTTCATTAAAAAGTATAATACGAAAATTAGCAACAGGGCGCATAAAAGAGCTATATATTCCTTATATGTAAACACTATGAATAATAAAGACCAACTTGGCACATCAAATGCATTAACTCCACAATATACGCCAATTATGCAATTATATAATTATAGTATAATGAACCAAGGAATGTACTTTGGACAGATCGTCATAGGCCCGGGGTTGGGGTTGGGGTTGGGGTTGGGGTTGGGGTTGGGGTTGGGGTTGGGGTTGGGAGCAGGATATGGCTGAAACTCTGCGTCGTAACATCATCATCATCAATTTGGATCCGGCTGCATAGCACAATTAGTATAAATGCGACATTGGTAGGCCTTCGCTTATTTTAGATATCATGGACCTGATTTCTCTGGAGGATGTCATGTAAGAAATGGAATTGGGTCCCAATGGCTCTCTCCTCTTTTGCATGGAGTATCTGCTTCAAAATCAGGAGTGGCTCCACCAACAGCTCGGATAGGTTGTCCGTCAAGATGATTATGTCATCATCGACTGTCCTGGGCAAATAGAACTCTTTAGTGACCAGTATATCTTTCGAGAGCTCGTCAAGTATCTGCAGGGCTATGGTATGTTGGTGATTATGTAGGTTTCTCCCTCATTTCGATGTATATGATGGATGTCAATTTCGTAAGCGACCATAGCAAATTCTCATCAGGAATTTTACAGTACTTGATGCTTTATTTAGAGCCCTGTCTGCACAGATCGCGCTGTAGCTTCCATCGATTACCGTCTTGACGAAATGCGATTTGATCCAAAACAAATAAAAGCTGGAGCAGAGCCTAAACTATTTCTAAGATCTCGAAGGAGACCACGGATAATAGGAAAATAAAGATCACTATTCTCTGCCGGAGTGCATCAAAAAAATACTACAAGAGAATTCACTGGTTTCTCTCAGATCCCTTAATTTGGAAGACGAAGACTCAATTCGGACCTACTGTGGGAGGCAGACAACGCGATCCAGTATGGAGAGAATCTTGAACCAGATGACAAGGCCTATAAGCAGGCAGAAGAGAATATGAACCAATGATTACTCTAATGCTAATTCGCACTCATAACCTATAAATTATACTCGCTTTAAGTGCAAAACCCTAATGAAAAAGCATAATATAAAGATAAATAGATCCTTGATAAATTCGGCACTTGCAAAAACTCAATCATTTCTTTGGCAGGGAGTTCCTTTTATTCTTTTTCTGGGACGAGTAGAAAAGGATGTAGGGACTCTCTTGTTGACTAAAATAAATGATGATTTACCCGAATTTGAAATCCTCGAACCGATTTATTTAGGTCTGTGTGATATAATGGTCATTGAACTCATACCAGATTGTTGGATTTTCTTATAAATTCCTCGCGAAGCATTTGTAATGCCCTCTCTCAATGCCTGTTCCGATATGCAGAATGAACGCGTATAGCTCATAAACAATATTCTCGCCTTCGTATTTCGGAACGATGCTTCTTGTGTTGAGGGTTAATTAGAGGTTGAGAGGCTTCATGATTTTCGAGCCGATAGCTCCGTCGAATTTAAAAATACTTATAGTCACAATCAAATAGGGAGCGAACCTTTTCGGATGGGGGATGTTCAGCGTTGCTGTTTTTCTGTGGCATTTATCGCAATTTAGCATATTAGACTTATCCAACTCGAAGCCCTCAAAGTTTTTTTTTAGAATGTCTGAAACTGTGAGGGATTCTGCGCTGTGCTCATCGAAGTGCAGCAGAAAATCGAAGAGCTTTTAGTTTTTTTGCCTTTCATATTTGCACTCTGGGCAGATTAAAGTATGATCGATCTGGTGAATAAAAAGCTTTTACAGCTTTGCCGCCAACTCGTCTCCTTGGAGTTCCGCAACGATGCTTTAAAAGTAGAGTCGCCCGAATTCTCCTGAATCGTGCTGGTCCCATGAGGAACGAAAGGGCTATGGAGTGGTTTCCTTGAAGAAGAGGGATTTATTTAATATTTTTTGACGTAGCTCTTATCGTCTAAGAGGCTGAAGAGTCGAAGAAGTGCCTGAAATGAAACATGTTTGCTGGAAACAGTCCCTTCATCGCGTGCGTTTAATATTAATGTCTTGAAGCGTTTAGTCATAAATAAGGCCTGCATGAAACTGTTCATATAGCAGGTGTTACCAAGATTTTCAAGTCCAACATATCTTTCGCTCCTCTGCATGATAGGAATGTCGTAGTCGTTATAGTCTGCGCTAAAATCCTTGAAGATTTGTCGATCGACTTCCGCGTAGATTTCCTGGCTGCTGATCGAGTACTTGTAGATGGACTGGAGGTTGCTGACGAACTTTTTAGATGACTGGGTCAAGCAATGAAACCTGTTCTCGTAGATCTGGAAAAATTTGATGATTTCCGGTAGGTTTTATCAAAGTTAAATTTGTCTTTGAAAAGCATCAGCCGCAAATTCTCAGTCAGCACATCCAGCTCAGTCTCTCCATCCAGCCTGTCTCTGTTGATGAACCCAATCGTGTACAGCATCAAGATCTACAAATACAAAGGCAAAAAAGATTGATTCGGCAAGCGAGTTCGCAGGTACTCCTTCCGTATGAAGGAATCGAAAATATGGTATAATGTTTCGAAGTCTTTCAGAGAGAGGAGATGCTTTGAAAAAAATTTGATAATATAGAACGCAAACACCAAGGAGCCCGAGTTTAAAGCATTTCTGAATATGTTCTCGATGAGCTTCCCTATGTTTTAGGAGCCCTTCTTGCGGATTTGAAGCCAGTTCGTGATCAGCTACTCGAATGGAATGTCAACCGAATTGAAGTTGTTAAGCAAAGCAGAAAGAGTTTCGAAATGAAAAGTGTCCTCCTTAAAGTACTTCACCGAGAGAAGGTTCAGTGTAAAAGTGAAGATGCTAAAAAAATGGAAATTGGTTCCATTCTTCTTGACCATGAGATAGCTGTTCATCTTCTCTGCGATTTGCAGAATGACCACTTCTTTCTCTGGAGTATCATCTTGCAAAATGATAAGCCATCGAATCATTGACTCCAATTCGGTGTATATGTTGACCAAGCTCCTGAATTCAAAAAGAGGTCGAATCACATAGTTGAATATTACAACGATTTACTTTTATGTAGTTGCAGAATCGAGTTATTTTTGCTTAAAGGGCAGACTGGGATGGGCCTACTTGTAATCGAGGAAGTCCTCGACTGATATCACTCTGAGGAGATAGTATATTTTTCCTACATTCTGCACAAATAGGCTTTCCACTTTAGCTTTGAGAGCATCGAGAATAGGCCCACTATAATTGATTTAATTGACTTTAACTTTCCTCGAAAGATGCATTGAAAGAATGAACCCAATATCGATGAGATTATTTGCATTGCTGATCAGCAGGATAATGGGAGGAATCTCCAGGAATAATGTGTTTAAGATTTTGGGATCTGGAGCAGCCTTAGTCACCAAAGCCACAGCAGCCGACAAAATTTATAGTCTATTCAAGGCTGGGTTTTCATATGTGAGCACTTCATTTTTAAACCACTCGGGTAGATTGTTCATGTTGTTTTTCAGTGGTGGTTCGACCTTGCTGAGAAACTTATTTATGTTGATTTGAGAAAGCTGCGGGATTTGGGGTATATTCTTTGATCCCTTCACTAAATCTGCAATATACTCGAATAGCATTCAATAATAAATTAATAGCAACACTTTCAAATCAGTATGCTTCATTGCATCTTTCAAATATAATTGCATATTGGGACACATACACACACACATATATATCTACACATATATATCTATACACATATATATATACACACATATATACATATACACATATACACATATGCACATAAAATAATCATAATAATAATGGGGGTTGGGGTTGGGGTTGGGGTTGGGGTTGGGGTTGGGGGTTGGGGTTGGGGATTCCTCATAGTCATACCGGCAGAAACTGAGGACGCCTCAGCACTTCGAGACTGTAGAGAAGAGGAGAATGTTTATTCTGAGCAAGCAGAAAAATAGAAATAATGTGCATCCCTCGTCTCACCAAAACATATACCAGACAAGATAAGGCTCTTTGAAAAGTGCATTTCGGGAAACCGGCACCACGATTGGCAAAGGGTTCTCCCACCGGATAAAGTCCTCGAGCAACTTCGGCCACAACTAATTTCAGGCTGCATAGCCAGTTAGGCAATTCCGGCCAAGCACCACACCCAAGACTCCCTTGATGATCCTTAGGAAATAAAACTAGTAGGAGAATAATTAGAACCAAACAAAATGGAAGTATAGTTCTTAGGAAGGTGAGAATAAGATGAAGTTTTTAAGGAAAGGCACTTCGATAAATCGTGCAATTATGCTGAATATCATGAAATTGAAATGCAGCGACACAGTCTTCGATAGTTCAAGTTCCTACACGAACTTCCCACCCAACGAAGCTCTCGCTCGGGCAATCAAAGGACAATTGCCTAAAGGAATCAGAGATGCGGTTGGATGCGAAGAGACTTTGCGAATGAGCAATATATTCACGGGGGCGAACATAAAGTCAATAAATTTGCACTATCGAGCGAACTCTGTGATCAGAAACTATAAAAAGAAGATCGAACATGCTTAGGAAGAGGAAGAGCTGACTTTGAAGTCGATTAAAAGGTGGTGAAATGATTTTACAACATTAATACGTTTTTTCTTTTTCATTCATTGCTGTATGTTTATGATATTTAATAAATATGCCATATTAATTTAAATCTGTTCGTATGGCAGCTTTGGTAGATTATTGAGCATTGGCTTCAGAAACAGCTCGATAAGGTAAAGCCTCCACATGAGAGCACGAGTATGAAGTAGATCACAGCAATTATGACCAAAGCTATGATAATCTTCATTTTATAGTTCTGCCATGCCATTTGGTTTCGGACTTCCTTCGAGCTATTTTTCATTTCGAGAGACAATGTCTGCATGGTTTCCGTTTTTCGAACCAGTATCTCTATTTTTTCACCTCGGGCCAGTA
>NW_028282343.1:0-50000 GCF_059751285.1 Brachycentrus maculatus | reverse complement strand
GTAGGTATTATTGGAAATGATATCCTGTTATTTGCATCGCGATCAGAAAACATATGTTACATAAATAAATAAAAATATTGTATAAAATAAAAATATATGTGTACATATTTTAGGCATAATATTATAAAGTTTTTCCCAAAATATGTTATTACTTACATGGGATAAGACCACTTATGACTTTATTAATGTAAACACGACTAGTATTGAGAACAACGGATGTTTTCATCAACAGTTGGAAATACAAAATGGGAAATTTCACCTGTTGTTGAGAAAATCTACGAGTGTAATGATTCAAAAGAGGTATTAAACAACTGTTTTATTTTAATAATAAAATAACGACTTCGAATGTAGTTTTTTCCACATATCGTAGTCGTGACACATAAGTGACCAACTAACAAAACGTAAAATGTTCAGGAGGGCCATTTAAGTCACTTTTGCTTGGCAAGAAAATGAACATCAATGCAGTTAGTCATTTTTAACAAGTCAATATATTATGCTTCCAAGTTTAAAATCCTTCGGCATTTTTCCAGGGCAATATTAAGCTAGTAAGATATCAAATAGTCAATGATCAAAATTTTGTAAAAATACACTTGGTCACTTTCTCCTGTATGACTACGATATATTTTATTTGACCAGTGACCGGGTTTCATCGTTACCGACATCAATCAAACTGATGTCATATACACAAGGAGGCAGGGGTTAAAAACCATGATTTTAAAAATCTCTTTTTAAATGGTTACTCATCAAATAAAATGTATGTATGTGGAAAAACTATATAGATGTTATTTTATTATAAATAATGTTATTTTATTTTATTTTTTGACATCTCATCAAAGATGAAGAAGAATATGGATGTCTGGGCATTTACGGGGCTTACGACCGTCATAGGCTGGTTTAAGTGATCACTTTACACACGTGTAACATTCACCAATTCTACCCATTATTGACAACCACACTACTCAAATTCTTGGAAGTTCTATATATATGAACTAATTTAGAAACCTTGTTCATGAATCACTAAAACTTCACTAGAGACATCTATTGGTGAGATGTAAAGAAGCTTTTTATTAAGCAGAAACTCTTATATTAGTATGTGAGATCCGAATCCCGGATTATAATCACACACATGAGAAACGCCAGAAAATACCATTTTCATTTTTATTATTAAGCTTATAATTTGACCAGATAATTTATTTACAACATTTTGAGTGTGTCCAAGATGTCAAAAAATAATATGAAAATAACTCCTGTAATTGGAGATAATCCAGATTTTGTGAACAAGTATTTGGACACACTCAAAATGTTGTTATTTTATTATTTAAAATTCCACAAAGTTTATGCTTGATCAGTAAACAATATATGGTGATGTTGAGGTGAATAAACTGTTTACGTATTGTCTTCCTTAATTTGAGGTTTTGATGTCATTACCGAGCACTTAGAATTTCGTTAACAGAGCATTACTTCCTTGATATGCGGACTTGTTTACAATTTAAAACAAGCTATGAGCTTCTATTTTCTTCTTGATATTTTAAAATATAATCAGATTCGAGAGTGCATAATATTAAAATTAAATCCGATGATTGCAACAAGGTCATTTTATGTGAGATGTTTTTAAGTGCATTTTAATGTGTTATTTTTCAAGGTAAGAGAGTTACTTTCGGCGTTTGAAGTGTTATTTTTAACATTATTTATTTGCAATACTCTTATCTGAATTGCAAACGTATTCTCATTTTTATTCGAAATGATAATATTAATATTAAATTTCCATCTCTCTGTTCCTCGTGTAAATAATAATAAAACCCTTATCCGCACCCCAATGGTGCATAGGGCACTGTGTCATATAAACGCAGTGTTATCTTGATCGTTTACACATGAAGGAAAGGTGATCAGCCCTCCGCTTCAGGTACCAGTCCACGGTAATATTAAATAAATATTACAGTGAAAAAATCATTCATATTTATTTTACCCCCCTTGGGAATCGAACCCGGGACCTCCAGAACGGTAGCTGAGCGTGCTGACCATTACACTACGGAGGTGGACGAGTAGTTAACAAAAATAAACAAAGAAAAATAAAAAATAAAAAATATTATTTGGTATGGAGTCTAGGTAGGGAGTGTTTGGCTTTATCATTTTAGAAATTATGCCCGTAATTCTAGAATTAGGTTCAGAAAGAAGGGTGGATACTTGGATGGGGAGTTGGATTCCTGCCCGTGTTAAGCTATTTAGAAAAAGTTAGTTTAGTTACCAACTGAACGTCTACAAGATAAGTAAACATTCGCGTGTCGTTTCCGATTGCGCTGTTTTTGCAACAACCGGTGACGTCACGTACTTCTTGGATTACGCGGCAAATGTTTTGAAGAAAAAAAAAACAAATGGTGTTTCCTTTGTTTCCATTGCAGCGCGCATGCGCGCGTGACTAACGCACGGCGCGGGGACAAACATTGTTTAATGGCGCATTCCTTCCTCGGTCGCTACATTTGCCTTCTAAGGTTCAATTCCAGAGGTGATTCCGAACGCTAATGTATAAGGTGATATGGAGAATTTAAGGCCCTTTGCACACTTGCAAATAGACTTTTGTTAAGATGCTGGATTATTGGCTAATAAACTAATATTAAAAATCACAAGACAATTCGCTCACTCCTTTTAAGAACGTCATAAATCAAAAAACTTGATTTTTCAGGGGAACCTTTTTAAAGTTTAAAAATATAATATAACGTATTAAAAATAAATATCAAGCCACTTTTTGAACTTTTTACCGTGCAACAGATCGTTTTAGGTAAAACCTGAAGGTTTTTTCTCCCTTTGAAAAATATTTAGTATATTTAACAAAATAATTAAACAATACCTTTTCTTCAAGCTGAGATAAGCATTATCGATCAAATTTAGAAAGGTATTTTGAGATAGTTTGGACATGTAGAACGAATGGGTGAGGAAAGAACGGTAAAATTAATTTATGAGGTGAATGTAATTGGAAAAAGGAGCAGAGGAAGACCGAAAAAAACTTGGCACGATCAGGTATGCCAAACACATAAAAGCGGTTAGGTTAGGAGGCGAAACAATCGGCGGGTATGTACGAGGAGATGTATGAACGTGGAAGAAGAGAGGAATGTTTGCAAAGACAGAGTGGTGTGGCGTTCTATTCTCTCTGCCTACCTCTGCGGGGAAGCGGCGTGATGGTTAGTTAGTTAGTTAGTTATTCTCGATTTCTGGTAAATTGTTGTCGTTGAAGATGGTTTCATTAAATGTCGAGGTTGTTTTCCAATGATTGTATTCTCCAATTCTTGTAATAATCATCATTGACAACGGTTTCATTAAATGACGGAATTATATACCTGTGATCGTATTCTCGAATTCTGGTAAAAAAAATATCGACGACGGTTTCATTAAGTGGCAGTATTATATATGGTATCCCAGTAGTCATATTCTCGAATTCTGGTAAATTATTATCATTGACAATGGTTTCATTAAATGGCGGGACTAATTTATAATTGGCGCAATGAAAGTAAACTCGTGAAGCACGCCTGCGGAGGCAGTTGGTCGGGTGAAATTTATAACCGGCGGATGTGTTATTAACAGATGTCGTCTGGATCAGATATGTATTTATTATGGTGTGGTGCATTAAACCCAGCCGATGGTACTAGCCGCATAAATAACAATTCAACTCATCGAACCTGGGAACTCATTGAATCAGATATAAAAATCATCATCAAACCCTTATCCGCACCCTAATGGTGCATAGGGCACTGCATATAAACGCAGTGTTATCTTGATCGTTAACACATGAAGGAAAGGTGATCAGCCATCCGCTTCAGGTACCAGTCCAGGGTGATATTGAATAAATATTATAGTGAAAAAATCACTTATATTTATTTGACCCCCCCCTGGGAATCGAACCCGGGACCTCCAGAATGATAGTCGAGCGTGCTGACCATTACACTATGGAGGCGGACATATCAAAATTGAAAAACAATAATAAACGCTATAGAAACATTCAACTAAGTACACACCAGGGATGGGTGATTGAAATTAAAAAATACATACAATATTTTAGGTGTATCAAAATCGTTGTTCCAAAATCACGGTGTGTCCATTAAGGAGTTGTTTTTTATTAACATCTCAACGATGCTTCAGAAGAATATGTAAGTCTGGGTATTTACAGGTCTAACAACCTGTCATATGCGCTTTTAAGTGATTACTTTATACATGTGTTACATTCGCCATTCTACTCACAATTGACTATCACTCCAAAAAACAGGTCAAATTACATGGTAAGTGTGACAAAAATACGTTTTCAGGCGTCTCTTAGTATGTAAAATAATTACTGTAGAATCACATACATACATTTCATGAGGGTTTCTCCTGAGTGAAAAACTTACCCAACTCAACCCATAGATGGTGTCGAGAACTCGTGTGAGAGAAGTTGTCGAATTGACGCGACGTGAGAACTTTAGTTTAAGTTGTGAGAAAATTGAGTAGTGTGGTTGTCAATCATGGGTAGAATGGTGAATGTTACAAGTTTATAAAGTAATCACTTAAGCCCGCCTATGATAGGTCGTTTGACATCTCAAAGTGGTTAAAATCCATTTCCAAAATAAAATAAAATAATATCAAATTTAAAACCGTTTCCCATAACTTACATACACCTATATAATTATAATTGTTATACGCTACATAAATTCATTCAATTTAAATTAATCGAATAAGAAAAGAAAAAAACATTATCGACCCCTTACTTTTTGTGTTTATAACATTTTTTATACATACATACAGAATTTTGTCTAGCCTCCTATCAGTGTGATGATGTCGGTTACGACGAAACCCGTCACTGGTTGAATAAAATATATGTGAAAAAACATGTACCATAGAACGGGGCTACTTGAGCTTTGATGTGTTACTTGAGCCTAGTACAAAAACATATTTAGATCTGAATTTGGTTTTACAATAATGAACGTATCGACATGGTCCATTGTTTCCCTGACAGGAGACACTTATTGTCACGATACGTTAATTATTGTAGACCAAATACAGATTTATTTATTTTTATACTGGGCTCAAGTAACACATTAAAGATCAAGTAGCCCCGTTCTACGGTAATTATTTTATTTTATAAAATGCAGTTCCACCAAGAAATGTCAGTACAAAACTTGTACGTACATATCTACCTTTGTTTTTTCAATAGTGTGGTGGGCTTCTCAAGCCATTCAAATAATTGATTTGCATGACTTAAGAAGAACCCCACGTTTTTTTCTACATTTGTGTTGACATGCCCCCTGTAACATCTTGCCCCGGTCTGGCCTACCGTATAACAAATTATGCAAAATAGTGGTTCTTGACTACTTACGATTGTAATGACTTCATTGTATTCTAATTTGTCCCATTTTCTATCGGAGACCACGATTTAGGCGCGAACACACCCAACAATTATTTTCGACAAATGCTGCAATATCCTGATACGACAACACAAAATGGACAAATCCATTACAAAGTAGGTTTATTTTAAAATTTATGCATTAAATTATTTAAAACTTGAATTTAATTATTTTGCTTATTTTAATGGTTTATTTATTTAATTGTTACTTGGCAAATATCAATAATTACTAATTGTGGTATGGACCAAGTAAATAAAATGTAAAAATAAAAGACTTGTATAATACCACTTTTTGAGTTTATTCATGTTAACATGACCAGTTTTGAGTACTAAAGATGTTCTCATCAACAGGTTTTATATACCATATGTATATATATCGGTATATATATATATATGTTAGGTGGTACTAGTTTAACCCGTTTGCGTTCGTTTATGGTAGAGGTACTCCGAACCATTGAAAAATTAGTTAGAAATTCGGATCTTCTTAGTCTACAGTGCTGGTATTTAAACCATAAAGCGAAGAACATATCGCTCACTCCTTTCAAGAACGTCATAAATCAAAAAACTTGATTTTTCAGGAGAACGTTTTTAAGGTTTAAAAATATAATACAATGTATTAAAAATAAATATGAAGCCACTTATCGAACTTTTTACTGTCCAACAGATCTTTTTAGGTAAAACCTGATGGTTTTTTCTCCATTTGAAAAATATTTAGTAAAAATAATTAAACTATACCTTTTCTATTTTTTAATATTTAAAAAAATAATTAAACTATACCTTTTCTTCAAAATGCAATACCAACACTTTCTGCCCTGTAGCGGGTAAATATTAAGTTAAAAATATGCCTGTTTTGCTGGGATATAGTACATTTTCTGGGCATTCCGAAAACATGCACAACTGAAAATTGACGATTTTTTATTTATGACGTTCTTGAAAGGAGTGAGCGATATGCGGTTCTTTATTAGAACTGCATATGTTCATATAATGTTCATGAACTTATCTTAAATATTATAAATGGTAAAATAATAAATGGATCTTTCTGAACTATAAAACAGATTAGTGCGTGCTGGTTAATTGACTTATTCCTCGCGGTAGAGTGGGGGGAAGGGGGGGGGTAACGAGAAAACTTCGTGTAACATTTAGCTCATCTCGGCTAATTGCACTCTTCAATAATAATTATTCTCTTTTGAAATGATGCATGAATGACGTCATCAATTAAAACAATTGACTCCGAGTCATTCCATCTCTCTATTGGACACGTTCAACATTATTTACAAAAACAGGCCCGTATTAGAGATTTCAACTATGTGGAAATGTTGTGTACTGAATAATAATGTCAAGTAGTCGTTTTTTTCTTATTGCTTATAAATGAGACTTTTAAAAATGTCGGATTTTTTTTCCTATTGAATACTTTGAAAAAGTTTTCTTTAATTTTTATTTTCAAAATTTGTTTGTATATATATATATATATATATATATATATATATATATATATATATATATATATATATATATATATATATATATATATATATATATATATATATATATATATATATATATATATATATATATATATATATATTTATATGTATCTATATATATATATATATATATATGTATATATATATATATATATATATATATATATATATATATATATATATATATATATATATATATATATATATATATATATATATATATTTATATATTTATATGTGTGTGTGTGTGTGTGTGCCGAAAAGTAGCATGTGAAAGATGGTGTCAATTGAATAATAAATTAATTTCAATCATGGGTGGTACGGTGAATGTTACGCGTCTATAAAGTGTTCACTTAAACCAGCATATTACAAGTCGGTACACATACCCAGAATTCCATATTCCTGTTCATCTATGTTGAGATATCAATATTGTTATCTTATATCATCACCCATTTCATGGCATCCTTATTAATACTGACTTATTGAGATAACTGGGTAGAGACCCAGTTAATTAATAATTTCACCTATATCTAATTAAAAGGATTTAAGGATAATGATAAGGAAGATTAGGTTTCAAAGAAGAATAATGAATTTAATCCTATGTAAATTCGGCCCTGCAGTCTGAGATCCACCAGAATTCCTACAAATGTACCACCAGCATGCCAAGAGCCCGGGTTCACGACCCTGCGTTTTAATTAGTCGGACACTCTCCCTACTCGCTGCCCACCGCACCACCGGTCATTCTGTAATTGCCACCAATTGAACTAACAAGTAACTACTGTCCATTAATCAGCGTTAGGTACGTGGGCGCGTTGCGTAAATGATGAAAATCCAGTTATGGATTATAAAACTTAATATAAAACTTTATAAAAGACTTCACCATCTATCATTAGAATCCTAACTGTCCATCAAACCTAATCCCTTAGTAATAGATTTATATTATCCACTGACACTTCGTGATGGAATTGCATTTTTAATTTATTATTAGATTAAAACCAATATTTTTAGCTTTTCCACTTTTTTATTTGACCAGCGACCGGGTTTCGTCGTTACCGACATCATCAGACTGGTGAGAGGCTATACAAATTGTTATGTTATATATAAAAGAAGGCAGGAGTTGATAACCATGATTTGATATAATTTTATGAGAAATTAATTTAATTTGAGTGAATTTAAGTATTGTATGATATTTAAAATATTTTTTATAAAAGTTTTTTTTGTATTGAAAGCACGATTTTATATAAAGTTATAATAGATTTGCATTTTTTGTAAATGAATTTAAATTATGTAACGAGGTATCAGGAAATGGTGGTTGACGGCTCCTTCCACTGAGCTGTGGTTGTCCGGGGGGAGTCCGAAGTTCTCTGAAATGTAAATTTCCCGGCAGTCATTTCTTATCGACAAGACATTAAGGCATCTATTGTTTCT
Source organism: Brachycentrus maculatus (assembly GCF_059751285.1). NCBI lineage: Eukaryota > Metazoa > Arthropoda > Insecta > Trichoptera > Brachycentridae > Brachycentrus > Brachycentrus maculatus. Next base: position 41,720 of record NW_028282343.1, on the reverse strand, counting down.
TTTCTAATGGGTAAAGTAAGGGAGAATGAATGTGTGTTACTTGATCATTTAATATGTATTTATTATGACAATTTTTTAATCTATTTATTTCCAAAATTTCGAGCCTATCTAATTTTTTACCTTTACTACATTTGTGTAAGATTTTTACATTAACATTTTTATCGAAATCATGATTTGACTCTATCAAGTGGTTTGCAAAAGTGGAGTTTTCTTTTTTATTTCTCCAACTTTGGACATGTTCGTTTATTCTTATTTTAAACGATCGTCCTGTTTGCCCCACGTATTCAGCAATGCATGATCCACAACTTAATAAATTTGAGCCTGAATTTGTTTCTTTTTCCCTTTTATCTTTATTATTAATTAGTATTTTCCCCAGATTTGAGTTATTATAAAAGGCTATTTTACTAATCCCTTAGTTTTTCATTTATGGATTCAGCAGTCACTTTGAGGTAAAATGTATCCGTTTTTAATTTAAGTTCCACTTTATTTATTTACTCTTCAAAACATGTTACATACATAAGTCATTTATCGCTCACTCCTTTCAAGAACGTCATAAATCAAAAAACTTGATTTTGCAGGAGAATGTTTTTAAAGTTTAAAAATATAACATAATGTATTAAAAATAAATATCAAGCCACTTATTGAACTTTTTTACTGTGCAACAGTTCTTTTGAGGTAAAACCTGAAGGTTTTTTCTCTATTTGAAAAATATTTAGTATATTTAAAAAAAAATAATTAAACCAAACATTTTCTTCAAAATGCAAAAATAACATTTTCTGCCCTGTAGCGGGTAAATATTAAGTTAAAAGTATGTTTCTTTTGCTGGGATATAGTACATTTTCTGGGCATTCCGAAAACATGCACAACTGAAAATTGACGATTTTTGATTTATGACGTTCTTGAAAGGAGTGAGCGATATATAATATTCCCGATGAGTAATTTATATTTCTCATTTTGGGACATGGGGTTAAGGTTAACAAGACTGGAACACAAATAATAAAGTTACAAAATAGATTTTTTTTAAATAACCAAAACTAATACTTGTCAAAATTTAAAAACAATAAACAGGTATAATAAATAGGCATACGAAGCATTTTTAAAAGAAATAAATGAGAAAAACATAGGGTAAGAAGCATATTTAAAATAAACAATTGAGAAATAATACAAAATGAGAAAATAAAACAAATGAAAATATTAAAAAAAAAAAACATAAGGAATAAACGAAATAAGAAAATATGACTAAACACTACATATATATCTTCCATATGTATTTTTTCAAATTATTTATTTTGGATTCCCGAATGTACCATTAACACCACTTTTTTTATAAAACCTACTGTGACACGTGTTTCGATGCATTCCGCATCATTTTGTGGTGTTTGGAAGTTGTGCGGAATGCATCGAAACACGTGTCACAGTAGACCTTAGTTATTTCTCTACTTCCTTCTCTAAACTCCCTTCTTCCTTTGCCTTCCTCATCATCATTAATTTTTAATTTTCATAAAGATTTAATGGAAAGTAATTGTTTCATTCCCGTTCTGAAGGTCCCGGGTTCGATTCTCAGTGGGGGTGTCAAATAAATATAAGTGATTTTTTTACTCTAATATTTATTCAATATCACCCTGGACAGGTACCTGAAGCGAAGGGCTGATCACTTTTGATCCTTCAACTTCCACCTATACCTTGAAAGTATGGAGAATGAAAAGAATCTAAGAATTTAAAAAGAAATATATTGTAAGAAGATGTTAATATATTTATGATTTTAATTTAGTGTAAAAAATATTTTTACAACATTTGAGTGTGTCTAAATACTTGTTTACAAATCTGGATTATCTCCAATTATATGAGTTATTTTTCATATTATTTTTTGACATCTCATCAAAGATTCATCCAGTATTCGGATCTCACATACTAATAAAAGAGTTTCTGCTCAATAAAAAGCTTCTTTTCATCTCACCAATGGATGTCTCTAATGAAGTTCTAGTGATTTAAGAACAAAGTTTCGAAATTGGTTCATATGTATATATGGAATTTCCAAGAATTAGAGTAGAGTGGTTGTCAATAATGGGTAGAATTGGTGAATTTTACACGTGTGTAAAGTGATCACTCAAGCCAGTCTATGATCGTTAGCTCTGCAAATACCCAGATTTCTATATTCTTCTTCGTCTTTGATGAGATGTCAAAAAAATAATAACAAAACAGATCGGCTGTCCAAACTCAAAACACAGTAAGGGACATTTTTTTTGTAGTAGGTTTTTTTTGCATTTTTGGACTAAGTAGAGTCTACTTAGTCCATAAATGCAAAAAAAAACATACTACAAAAAAATGTCCCTTACTGTGTTTTAAATTTGGACAGCCGAGATGTTATTGAATATAATATAAGCTAACTAACTTTTTTTGTAGATGTATACATCATTCCATTCGTGAATTTCTTGTTTACTTAGTGGACTGTGCAAATAACATTATCACAAATGCACGTGCAAAAAAGGGATATTGTGTAATAAAAAGTGAACGTGATGCTATTATTATCTGGAAAAAAGATTTTTACGATCATTTGAAGAACGTGTTAGATACCACCTGCACGGGGATATACCATATACACGATTTTGACCCATTTTACTATGTTAATATTTACAGTTGGTCCTAGCTAGACCAATTTTACTATGTGAATATTAATATTTGGTCCTTACCAGACCAATTTTACTATGTGAATATTAGTATTTGGTCCTAGCTAAACTAATTTTACAAAGTTAATACTATATGTATTTATATTTGGTCTAAGCTTGGCCAATTTTACAATGTAAATATTTTTCTTCTTCAAACACTTATCCGCACCCCAATTGGCACAGCATCATACAAACGTGGTGTTATCTTGATCGTTAACACATGAAGGAAAAGTGATCAGCCCTTCGCTTCATATTCCAGTTCAGGGTGATATTGTAGAAATATTTGAGTGAAAAAATCACTTATATTTATTTGACCCCACCTGATTAAAAAAATTGAACCCGGGACCTCCAGATCGGTAGCCGAGAGGGCTGTCCATTACACTATGGAGACGGACATACATTATTAAAGAAAATATAAAAATTAATCATCATATCGCTTCACGCAGAGGTAGGCATAGAGAATAGAACGCAACATTAATCTGTATATGCAAACAATGTTCGCGTCTTCCATTTATATCTAGTAAATTGTATATTTTAGAGGAATATTATTTTTTAAAGTTTTTTTTGAAAAATGCTTCAAATGTTTTACTATCTCTGTATTATTATTTATCTTCATAAACGGGTGAAACAAGTGAGTTAATTCACCCTATTTTAACTGAAATAATTATTTCAGTTGAAAACTTTTCAAATATACAATTGTCTGTTTTTCATTATTTTATTTCAAAAGTGTTTTCTTTATCCCTACATATTTTAAATGAAATATTTTTATCTTATGAACACGGTAAACACACGTTTTAATGTGGATATTATTTTCTTTTAGTGCTTATGAAACGTGTTATTTAAATAACCGCACTAGTAACAATACTGGAATTTTAATTATTTTTATAACAGATTAGAGTTTCGCTCTAATTACGAATGGGCACAGCGAAAAAATGTTAAATGGCATCTTATAAACAAATTAATTCATTTAACTAAAACATTATCATGATATACATGGGTGATCGAATTAAGAAACCAAATTAAAAAAACTAATTTTTCGCATATTTTGAGTGTCCAAGAAATCGTATTTATTTATTTATTTCATCATACACATAATTTTTCTATTTCTTCTCGGTGTAGACCAGTTTTAAAATGGATTAGCCTCCTGCGATGTCGATTCCCAGCTTTCAATCCATCTCATTGGTGGTTTGGCCGGGGGTAGTCTACCTTGGAGTTGGCCGAGCAGTGCAATGTAAGGGAGTCTGGATGGTTCCACTCTCCTCACATGCGATCTTCTTCGATCTCGAATATTGCTCTTATCCTGCTGTTACTTATTCTATCTCGTCTACTCTTGCCAGATATGCTCCTTAGACTTTTCATTTCTGACACTCAAATTCTTGGAACTTCTGTATATATATTGTTCAAATATAAAAGATAGTGCTTGAATCACTAGAATTTAACTAGAGGCATCTATTTAAAGAGTTTCTGCTCAAGTTTCAAGAATACGAGTAGTGTGGTTGTCAATCATGGGTAGTATTGGTGAATCTTACACATGTGTAAAGTGATTATTTAATAGATTTATATTATCCACTGACACTTCGTGATGGAATTGCATTTTAATATATTATTAGATTAAAACCAATATTTTTAGCTTTTCCACTTTGTTTTTATTTGACCAGCGACCGGGTTTCGTCGTTACCGACATCATCAGACTGGTGATTATTTAAACCAACCTATGACTGTCGTAAGCCCTGTAAATGCTAAGACTTCCATATTCCTCTTCATCTATGTTGAGATAGAAAAATATATATGAAAAATAACTCCTATAGTCGGAAATAATCCAGAATTGTGAACAAATATTCGGACACACTCAAAATGTTATAAACTTTTTATTATATTTGTATTTTCGTCACAAGGTCCTCCAACAGGAAATACGTTACTAAGAAGCAAACATGCATAAGGCGAAGAAGCGATGTCTGACCTACATTACATTCGATTATTAGTTACGAGTTGCGAATAATTACTTTGAAGGTCTTTATCAAATCGCTCGTTAGTTGCCAATACGAAAATACGCACAGAATATTGTGTTTGCCTTCACCCTTAACCAATATTCCGCCTATTATTTCAACCGTATTCTCGGAAGGTTATCGTATATGTGAAATAGGACAAATTTTAATGTCCTATTTTCCACGAAAGGCACCCTTTTCCATTGATACGAGTATTTGGGGTTTTACCTTGTAAACCACAAATTCCCAAAGTTATTTGACTCGGTTCTATTTTTCAACGTCAATATTTTTCATCGCCCGCCTTTTTAAAACGGTATCTTTATTTAGGATTACAATAAATATTAAGCGTATATTTGCGTATTTTTTTCACCAACATAATCATATGACATGTGTATTTATATAATGTCATATTTAATATAAAGTTATTTAATGAAGTAAGTTTTTTTAATATATTTATATGTTATTTATCGTTTCGGCATTTACACGAGGCATAACAAGATTAAATTATAAATAAAATACCTATTTTTTACTACTTGATTTTTTTTAAATCTACTAGTTTCGGTAACTTTATTTCTTCCATCTAAAGGTATAAATATAAACTCTGTTTATATTATATTTATACCTTTATAAAACTGATATATACAATTATAAACTTATAAGGAAACAAATTATATGTCTATAAAATTTTTATTTTGTACTGACATTTCTTGATGCAACTGCATTTTATGTAACAAAAAAACAGCCATATAGTTTTTTTTTATTATATTTTTTATTTGGCCATTTACCGAGCTTAGACCAAATTCTATTTTATGTGCACAATAAGGCAGGGGTCGAAAACCATGATTTTATATAATTTTTCTGACAAAATTTATTTATTTTTAATTAATGTTTTACTTAGTAAATACCACTATTTCTTAAAATCTACAGTGACACGTGTTTCAATGCTTTCGGTGTTTGAAAATGATGCGGAATTCATCGAAACACGTGTCACAGTAGATTTTAAGAAATAGTGGTATTTAATAAGTAAAACATTGATTAAACATGGATAGATTTTACCACAAAGTGACTTCTGAATCAATTAATGAAAATAAATTTAAGTTGAAGAAGTGTATTGTCGTTATATGTAATTACATTATAAGTTTTGGTGAGGTGCTTAAGTAGAATTTTATTTTTAAAATTTTGGAATTGAATTTTTGTAGGTATATTTAAATGACGTACAGGTGAATCTAGAACCGGTGGTTGGCAGCTCTTTCTACAGCACATTGGATGAGAAAGTTATGTGTTCTCCGAAATATTAAACAAATTTTCAATTTGAACTCTTCATAATTTACTCATGCCTTTGGTCCATATTTTTATTTACATTCTTTGAATGTGTCCAAATACTTACAATTTAGTTACAAATCTGGATTATCATCAATTCTAGTAGTTATTTTTCATATTATTTTTTGACATCTCATCAAAGATGAAGAAGAATATGGAAGTCTGGGCATTTACGGGGTTGACGACCATCATAGGCTGGTTTATGTGATCACTTTACACACGTGTAACATTCACCAATTCTACCCATTATTCATAACCACACTACTCAAATTCTTGAAAGTTCTATAATTATATAGATTTTTTTCATATATATTAATATGAATCAATTTTGAAACATTGTTCTTGGATCACTAGAATTTCACTAGAGACATCTGAGATGAAAAGATTATTTTTTGTTCCTTTTTAAAACCCTTGTTTGTTTGAGATGTGGGTATCATAGTTGTGTACTGAAGGATTTTTATATTTTTTCTAATTTGTTGCTCAACCATTATATCCATTCATAATATTCCACAAGCGGGCAATTTGCCCAGTTTGGGAACCTATGCTGTGCACTAACGGTAAATTATTGAATATTAACTGCCCGTTAAAAGCAGACTATTGGTATTCATATCAATAGCGCACAATGAGATATACATTGAGGCGTGTCATTTTTGTTAAGTTTAATTTAATTGAACAAGGGCTGTGAGAAGGGCTGGAATTAAAGTGAAAAGATAACGAATAATCTATGAAGTGTAGATAATTCAAAGATAATTTCTGGATTTTTATTTAAAATTTGTACATTATGAAACTGATTTAAGCTTTGTACTAACATTTCTTGGTGGAACTGTATTTTATATGATATACCAATAATTATTTAGTTTTTTCCACTTTTATTTTTTTAGACCAGTGACCGGATTTCGTCGTGATAGACAGACAAATCATTACCAGTCTGACGATATCGGTCACGACGAAACCCGGTCACTGGTCGAATAAAATAAAAGTGAAAGAAAAAACTATACAGTTGTTCTATTATATTCTGAAGCTGGTTGTCGATTAGTATTATTAGGAAGTTAGTGATAACGAGTAAATAAATAATTTTAAACCAATTTTAAAAAAATTCACTGGGTCTATTTCTTCTTCATTGAACTCAAAAAACATTTTAAAAATCTTAATGAACAGCCACATATAGATAGTAAAATAATTGACGCATAAATACAACTTCCGAAATTTGAGTGATTGTCAATTATATGTAGAATGTTGATTATTTTATTAAAAAACGACAGATGTTTTCGAAACTAGTCGTAAATAAAAATAAAACTCGATAAAGTGGTATATTCAATCGTTTAATGTTAATAAAATGATCATGTCATTCCACAAAGTTAATGCCGAATCAATAAATAATAGAATGTTGATGTTATACCTGTGATCACTTAAAACCAGCCCATGATAAGTCTTACGCCCTACTCCTGCATCAGACTCCAAAATTTTTCATGAATTGATTCGGCAGTCGCTTTGTGGTTATATCTATTCATTTTTAATTAAGTCTTCAATTTGTACTTAGCTTCACATACGACTTTTGTGAAGATGATGCGGAATGCATCGAAACACACAATAGATGTTAATAAAGAGTGGTATTTAACAAGTAAAACGTAAATTAAAAATTAAAAATGAATATTTATCAAACAATATCACCATAGTTATAGCAAATAAAAACCCATCAGCGGAAGCTAAACTGGCAGTGCACAACGGAGTCCTGGTTCCAACTCTAATGTATGGAAGCGAAACACGGAGTTGGCAAAAGAAGGATGAAAGTAAACTGAATGCAGTCGAAATGCGATCTCTCAGAAGAATGTGCTACAAAACGATGTATGATAGGTGTTCGAATAGTGAAATAAGGAAGGAATGCAAAGCTGAGATAAGCATTATCGATAAAATTAAGAAAGGTGTGTTGAGATGGTTTGGACATGTAGAACGAATGAGTGCGGAAAGAACGGTGAAACAAATTTATGAGGCGAATGCAAGTGGAAAAAAGAGCAGAGGAAGACCGAGAAAAACATGGCACGATCAGGTATGCCAAATACTTGAATGTGGTCAGGTTATAAGTCGTAACAATCGGCGGGTTATGTATGAGGAGATGCATGAACGTGGAAGAGGCGAATAATCTTTGCAAAGACAGAGTGGTGTGGCGTTCTATTCTCTCTGCCTACCCCTGTGGGGAAGCGGCGTTATGGTTAGTTAGTTAGTTAGTTAGGACATTGGAGTATTCACCCTACGAAGGAGATGTCATTTTTTAAAGTTTCTTAACTTGATAGATACATGTATATGGAAATCTGAGCATCCCAGGGCTTACGACCTGGCATTTGGCTACATTACACATGTTTCATATCAAGTTGAGACACTTCTTTATCTATGTTGAGAAATCGATATTAATATGCTCTTACGCCGATTGCTTTCCTGATTATTCCACAAGCTTAAATTGAATTTTTTTACATTTTCATCATAAAAAACAGATATTTTACTTAAGATTTTTCTCGATCACTGCATAAATTTAATATCAATTCGTTTTAAAATTCATAAAAGTAGTATAAAAAATTGGAAAAAGCTCCGTTTTCCCAAATAAGAATGAGCAATTATGTACAATACAAAATGGCGGCTTTCTATGCTGCAATAAATCATAAATCGACAGCAAGCTTGTCACTATCTTGTCTGGGAAATGATTAATTGCTTCTCTTTCCGTATGTTGTGAACAATGTTTAAACAAATACTAATTTGGTACAATCTCTTCGAAGCACGCTACTAAATTTTAATCTAGCAAAGAGTAAATAACTCGTTAAAACAACAAAATATATACATTTACTCGAATTAGCTTTTAAGCGATTTCTTTGTTTTAAAATCAGAATAAACATTTTATTATAACTTAATTATAATGTCTACCGGTTTCGAAGCTATCCCCTTCTTTATCAAGACTGATTAATACTATTATTACTATAACTTTATCAAGACCGATTAATAGTATTAATCAGTCTTGATAAAGAAGCGCTTAGCTTCGAAACCGGTAGACATTAAAATTAAGTTATAATAAAATATTTATAGTTATTTTAAAACAAAGTTACATTTTAATTATAAATAAAAAGTCTCATACATATTTCAGGACAAATCTATGATCGAAAAGCTCTCTGCTAAATAAAAAACTTATTTATTGTAACTGCAGACAGTTGGTACAGTTCCATATTGAATTGTTGGGTAATATATCCAAAATGAAACAAGATTTTTGTTGGATTGAATTCTACATTTATTTATGTATATCTTAATAAGTGACGCGTTTCGTTTGATAATGTCTTAAGAAGACGAAACGCGTCACGTATTAAGATATATATAAATAAATGTAGAATTCAATCTAACAAAAACCTTGTTTTCTTTTGGTAAATTACCCAACAATTAAATAAAAAACTCAGCTCAAATAAAGATACTGCCAAAAACTATCATGTGAAAGAAGTTGTCATTGATGTTTTCAGGCGATATAGGCCACGCAAAAACCAGCATTATAGTGCTACATCTTTTCTTACGCAAACACCTGTTCGTTCTATTTACTCGGCTGCAGATCTTCGCTCTTTCTTCTTGCAATCTCTTGAGTTTCTTTGGAGGGGAAGAAACACGAGATTGGTGAGAAGTAGGAACGTCTCGAGAAATTTTAGCCGAGTCTATTGTTGCCACACATATGAGCTTTTATTTTTATTTATCTTCTCCTCATATTGCGAGCCGACGCCTCAAAGAGCTTTTTGTTTTATATTTTTAATAAGCGTATCGCGCAGGGGCGTGCGGTGATTATTTTAAGAAGGGAAGCTGGTGTATATATTTTTAAACGTAGGTATTTAGCTTGAGATGTGTGAATGGCACAAAAAAATAAACATTCAAAATGTAACGGTTGTGTGAAGACAATTAATTTTTATCAATGAATAAAGCGTTTATAAATTGATACATTTTGCTATAATTTTGAAGTCTATTTTGGACGTGATCAGTGTTATTCCTCGGTCCTTTGTTCCTATTTCTAACTTGATTCGTCTACTAAATTTGTTTTACTGTTTTTTCTTCACTCTTTCATTCCACCTGTCCAAACCATCTCAACTCAGTTTTCTAATTTTATCGATAGTGCTTATCTCAGCCTTGCATTTTTTCGTATATTACCACTCAAACATCTATCATATATCGTTATGCCATATCGCTCACTCCTTTCAAGAACGTCATAAATAAAAAAACGTGATTTTTCAGGAGAACGTTTTTAAAGCTTAAAAATATAATACAATTTATTAAAAATAAATATCAAGCCACTTATTGAACTTTTCACTGTGCAACAGATATTTTTAGGTTAAACCTGAAGGTTCTTTCTCCATTTGAAAAATAACTACTTTATTTTTAAAAAAATAATTAAACAATACCTTTTCTTCAAAATGCAAAAACAACAAATGCCCTGTAGCGGGTAAATATTAAGTTAAAAATATGCCTCTTTTGCTGGAATATAGTACATTTTCTGGGTATTACAAAAACATGCATATCTGAAAATTTACAGTTTTTTATTTATGACGTTCTTGAAAGGAGTGAGCGATATATTCATCTAACAGGTCACATGTTTACTGAATTCAGTCTGCTATCATCCTTCTTTTGACAGCTTCATGCCTCATTTCCATACATTTAACTCGTTACTTTCTAATTGTATATATTATTTTATCTTGACTTAAGCAATTTATTTTATTATTTTCTGAAGGAAAGCTTTTCAACCTTTTTAAACAAATGTTTTTGCTCCTATTATTTAGAGTTACGTCAAATATGAAATGAGTTTTTTCTATCATAAATTACTTTAGTCATGATAAAAAATATAAACAATAAGAAAGTAACTAACATTTTTTTTAGTTAGTTACTTTCTAATTGTTTATATTTTTTCATCATGACTAAAGTAATTTGTGTTATTATTTTCTGAAGGGAAGCTATTCAACCTTTTTATACAAATAGTTTTGCTCCTATAATAGAGTTACATCAAATTTTAAATGAGTTTTTTTGTGATGCTATTTTCTACAATTAATTGTGTAACTGATATGTTTCTTCATATATTTTAATATATTTAAGAAAATTTAGGACTATCGTTTTAATTCAATTAAAGCAAATCAAATAACAATGGGGCTTTTTGTATATAAAGAAATACTAGTTTGTAATACAATGTCCTTAAAGGAATCACTTGAATTAACATTACCCTTTGTTTTTTTTTCAGATATTAAAATGTCTACCAACTTTGGAAACTACGCAACGTCAGGGTCTGACAATTCTTCCCATTGGGCCCTGAAGAGTGTGGACGATGCTCAGGTTACAGATTTAACTGAACTTTCAAGGTATTAAATATTTATTATATTGTTAAGTATTCGACTGTCCAAACTCAAAACACAGTAAGGGACTTTTTTTTTTAAAGACGTTTTCTTGCATTTTTGGACTAAGTAAATTCTACTCAGTCCAAAAATGCAAAAAAAACGTTTTTCAAAAAATGCCCCTTACAATGTTTTAAGTTTGGACAGCCGTACTATGTAAGGTGTTGAAGGTGATCAATACTAACTTGCTAGTACTTTAACTTTGGTTCATTATACATACTATAAGTATTACTAGGTAGCTCTAAGTGAGTGACTGATTTCTAGCAGAGACAAATCTAGAATGCCCTTGCCAGACTATGCGGGTATATGCACGATTACTATATTGTTGTCACCAAAGTGTCACCAACATATATCAAGCAATTATCTTAGATAATCTATAGATGCAGTTTCGTTATTTCAAACGTTTTTTTTTTTTAAAATAACTGTTGTTGCAACCATTTCGAAATTAACTATTTAAAAAGTTCAATTAACCACTTACAGGTCTTTAGAAGCCGATTACCTAAAATAAGCCAATCACGGGTAAAATGGTGAATTGACGGCAAAAAACTTTGCACGATTGATTAAATACCGTTATAAGTTTTTTTTTAAAAACATATATATTTCTCTTTCTCTGTCGCTCAGATGAAAACCTTTATAAGACGTATTCGCTGCGCTATGCTAAATTAAAAGCAACATTTAGGGGTTTTTTCCCGTTTATTTATCACATTTTTTAAATCACATTTTCATATGGTGTAAGGAGTGCGTGGAAGTTTTTGGTATCGTAAGGAAAGGGCAATTATCTATAACCTAACTATGAGTATTTCAATGTTTTAGAGTTAGTACATAAACCCTGACGATGACAAGGTTCTTGTCGAAACCGGTTGGAAAAAGTGTACGAATAAAATTGGTTAAAACAAAGTTGTTTTATTTTATAAAGCTTATAAAATTTGCCACAAAGTATCTGCGAAAAATATTCAAGAAATAAAACCTATATATTTCTCTCTCTTTGTCTCTCAGACTAAAATCTTCGAATTCCTAATTGTTTTAGATGATTCACATCAATCGCGTGCTGCAAAGGTTTTTTTCATTTTGGTAATTTTATTTTATTTTATTTTATTTATTCGGGAATTGTACAGCTGACATATAAAAAAAATATATACTAAACAATAATTACATTAACAATAATAAACATTACATTACATTAACAAAAAATAGTTACGTTAAAAAAAAGCCAATTAAACAATTCCACATTTATGTTACAAAACTATTAAAAAACATTCAGAGATTAAACAAAAAAGGGTATTATATAAAATAATAGATTTAGAAGGAAGGAGAAGGAAAGGAGAGGAATTAATAAGGGTGGTTAAAGGATATTTTTTTTCTAGGTAAGAAGTTTAAAAATATATTTATAAATATACATACATACATATACATACGCATACAAACACACATACACACATAAATATATACCTACATATACACATATACATACATATACATATACATTATATATACAGAAAAAAATTGTCATGCACCGTTCACCCCCCACCCATAACATAACTAGGTTATTGGTGGAGAGTAAACAGAGTATGACAACTTTCTACTAACCTCTTTTTTTATTATAGCTATGCTTTTTCCGAAAATATCAATGCCATTAAATGTCTTGTTGTAATCTCGATTCGACTTTTTAAAATTGTATCTATACTATGTATGGTGCATACCCATGGCTGCATATGAAATAATTGATCCAGTCACAATTAATTCGACTGTACGAATGGCCGGTCAATTGGCAGTCGTTACAATTCGAGCCGTTGAATTTGAGCCAAGGTGACTGCAGACGAGCGACAAACTAGCCTATTATGAGGAGCATACAATACATGTGATTGGATTTCGATTGGATATTGGCGTATTCATAGGAATTGAGATGATTGCATGGTAGATATATGTGTAGGGGAGAGTGCCCATGGATGGGACGTTTTTGATTTTGCCTCTCTAGTTTTTCTCCGTAAAATAAATCATAAAAAGTAAACGTGGTTTCTCTTTATTCAATCTTTTAGCTACAAATATGCGGTACTTTGTTTTCTAAAAAAATTAACTTAACTGACTGAAAAATCGATTTCAAATAATGTCCTAAAATGTCCCATTCATAAACACCCTCCCATGAGTGGGACACCAGTATACTATGAATGGGACATCAATTAAAATGCAAGATCGATGGAAAAATTCTATTTTAAAACAAAAATAATTGGTAGGCACTTTCATAAAATACGTAGACGCATGCAAAAGAAATTTTATTCAACATTTTTGGCAAAAAAAGTTCAGATATCTTAATATTCCACAATTTTCATGGGCCACATAATTTACGTTTGAGCCATTGCATAACACTTTATTGGTATTCTCCTTCACATATGTGACACTTATTATCCTCCTTTCATTTTGTTTTTGTCAGTGATACACCTTCTATTTCAACTGATTTATCTGAACTGATATCTCTGTTATCACTCATTGAAATCTCTTCTCTGAGTTTTTTTAAACTCTTTTAGCGTTAGGCTTATTTTTGGACTATCTATAGGTTTTCCTTTTCCATTCTCCAATAATTGTATTTTCAAAAACTTGTCCTTTTCTGGAGTGTCAGAGATTATACTTGATTTCCTCTTTCTAATCTTTTTCTGTACTGTAGAACATATTCTTCCAGCTGAATTTAAATACGTGGAAAGCATTTCTTCTTGCTTCAGAGTAAACTAACTAAAAAAACTAACGAACCATCACGCCACTTCCCCGCAGTGGTAAGCAGAAAGAATAGAACGCCACACCACTCTGTCTTTGCGAACATTCTTCGTCTCTTCCACGTTCATGCATCTCCTCATACATACCCGCTGATTATTACGACTCCTAACCTGACTACTTTTAAGTATTTGGCATTCCTGATCGTGCCATGTTTTTCATTCGCCTCATAAATTTATTTTACCGTCCTTTCCTCACTCATTCGTTCCACATGTCTAAACCATCTCAGCACACCTTTCTTAATTTCATCGACAATGCTTGTCTCAGCTTTGCATTCCTTCCTTATTTCACTATTCGAACATCTATCATACATCGTTTTGTCGCATATTCTTCTGAGAGATCGCATTTCGACTGCATTCAGTCTACTTTAATCCTTCTTTTGCCAACTCCATGTTTCACTTCCATACATTAGAGTTAGAACCAGGACTCCGTTGTGCCCTGCCAGTTTAGCTTCCGCTGATAGGCTCTGTTATTCTTATGCTAGGTGTATGTAAAAATATCTAACCACTAGAAATATCAGCCTTTACTTGTTTAACATGTCTATAAAGAGAAGATTTTCCTATTGCATATGTCTTTGCAACCGACCTAATATTTTGCTTTTTATTTAAAACCTCTTCTACAGCAGCTTCAATTTGAACATTGGTTATGCGTGTTCTTGGCATTATAACCTAAAAACAATATAATATTTACGTGTAATACAAACGAGTACAAACGATTTTAATGTAAATAAAAAGTATTCGTCACGAATGGGACAATTTTCCCTTTGAGTGGGACCGTCCCATTCATGATCACTGGACGCGTCCCATTCAAGGAAATGCGTGATTTTTAGAAAAATAGATAAATCGATACATTTATACTAAAGAAAATTTGATGAAACTTACTTTATAATATACGGAGAGAACCGACTTAAATAATTGTATATATCAATTGGAGCACTTATCATAACTTATATGTGCAAACATAATCAAATTACAGTATGTAATTTACTTTTTGACGCAAAAAAAATGTAACACGTCTTACTCGCTTCACTGTCAGTTGAGAACTATGGTTTGAGGATTAATCTGTCTAATATCGTAACGCTAATGTTGGGTATTTTTTTATTTTTTTTTGTAACAATAGTTTGGGCTGGAGGACGATTGTCCCATTCATCCTCTGTCCCACTCATGGGCACTCTCCCCTACTAATGCAATGTGTCCCAAACTATATTGTTTATAAATTTCGCTTCTATTTGGTTGAATAATTTGATGATTTAAATATAAACACATAAAAAAAATATATAAAAAAATAAACGTTTTGTGTAAGTCCAAATTCTTATTCACAAATCTGGGTTTCTCCACTTTTATTTTTAGGAGTTATATTTATATTTTGATATCTCATCAAATTTGAAAAAATATGGATATCTGGCTGGCTATTGACAGGGCTTAAGACCTGTCATAGGCTGGTTTAAGTGATCATTTTATACACTTTTGATTGACAACTATACATACTACTCAAACTGTACTTTTGGAAAGCTTTTGCTTTATGATGTATATGTATGCATATATCAAAAACTCTTTAGGTCATTTCATGTGTGAGATTGCGGCAGTAACTATGGTTGATTTGAGTATCAGATAGTTGAGACGTAGGCAAAGACAAGATAACGCTACATCACTCTGTCTTTGCAAACATTCATGCACCTCCTCATACATACCCGCCGATTTTTTCTACTTCTAACCCGACCGCTTTCAAGTATTTGTGACACACCTGATCATGCCAAGTTTTCCTCGGTCTTTCTCTGCTCCTATTTACAACTACATAAATTTGTTTTGCCGTCTTTCCTCAATCATTCTTTCCATATGTCCAAACCATCTCAACACATACAAATTCATGTCAGATTGTTTTCCAAATTATTTGATACTTTTATTTAAAATTAAAATTAAAAAACAACTCCTTCAAATTTGTGTCGGGTTGTGGTCCCGTGGTTAGTGTCTTTAGTCAGAGTTTTTCAGTTCGAACCTACTCTGCCACAATTTGATACTTATTTTCAATAATGTGCCGCTTAGGCTCACAGAAATAGTATGAAATTGAAGTATTTTTGTAAATGATAAAATCAAAAATACTTTTCTTTTCCAATAAAAAAAATAATATATTTACATAGAGAGAATGTATGCGCCACACCGCACAGAATGTAGGCATATCATGTTGACGTATAGCTCTTTATCATTTGAAAATTAAATTCTTCAATACATGACGAAGATATCACGGATGACAATCGTGGAACATTTAAAAACTTATATTTCATGAAATTAAAAAAGTTTTGAGCTTTTGAAAACATGCGAGTACATACGCAAGTTTGCTGAGTTTTCAAATAAATTAAGTTTTGATTAAATCGAAAAACCGTAAAACTTTATAAATATTTTATTTTTAATTTAGTAGGTCCACACCCTAAAGGTCCGATCTTTTTGAAGCGATTAATAAATGCGGTGGACGCACTCGTTTATATGACGTATAGCTCAGGAACGTACTTCTTACATTTTACAAGTTTTTTGTTTCGAAATACTGTGGTGCCTCGGCCATTATAGTCCGCTGTCCCTATACGGACAGCTGACCTGTAAAGCTGTTAATTTGGCAAAAGTGATCTAGCGAAAACAGTGACGTAACGGAGGTTATAAAAGCCCTTACACACTTGGATTTGCTCTCTTTTCACCTACCCGTTCGACGAACTAAACCAGCTGCCTGACATTTATAAAATAGAACTCTAACTAACTAACTAACTAACCATCACGCCGCAGGGGTAGGCAGAGAGAATAGAGCGCCACACCACTCTGTCCTTGCAAACATTCTTCGCCTCTTCCACGTTCATGCATCTCCTCATACATACCCGCCGATTGTTACGACTCCTAACCTGACCACTTTCAAGTATTTAGCATACCTGATCGTGCCATGTTTTTCTCGGTCTTCCTCTGCTTCTTTTCCCACTAACATTCGCCTCATAAATTTGTTTTACCGTTCTTTCCTCACTAATTCGTTCTACATGTCCAAACCATCTCAACACACCTTTCTTAATTTTATCGATAATGCTTATCTCAGCTTTGCATTCCTTCCTTATTTCACTATTCGTACATCTATCACACATCGTTTTGTCGCACATTCTTCTGAGAGATTGCATTTCGACTGCATTCAGTCTACTTTCATCCTCAGTCAAGGATAAAAAAAACTAAAAAAATACTTTATGGAAATATATTTGTGTCACTGCGTGCTTCCATTACGCTATACCGGGGCGGAAAATATGTTTAAATAAACTAATTACATATTTTCGGCAAGCTTTATTTTATATCAGAAAAAGTCATCGACTAGTCGACACTTCGGATATCCCTGCTATAGCATTTATAATAAAAATCGTTATATTGGAAATAAGTGAATAGAGTACGAATATTCGTACGTTAATATACGTAGCACAATAGCAACGAAGGTGTGTGATGGTTCTGATAAGTCGGAAATCATTTCAAAACCTATTTGTATCTCGTGAATCCAATTCTGTATAATATTTGGGTACAACAATTTGCGTGTATCCAAATCCCTCTTTACAAATCTAGGTTTCTCCACTTAGGAAATATTTTTACACTAGCTAACCATTATGCCGTTTCGCAGCAGGAGTAGGCAGAGAGAATAGAAAGTCTTTTCAAGCCGTTTTCACATCCATGCATCTCCTCATACATACCCGCCAATTATTTCGACTCCTTACCTGACCACTTTCAAGTATTTTTAAATATAATTAAAATGTAACTTTGTTTTAAAATCTCTATAAATTTTATAGTGATTTTAAAACAAAGTAACATTTTAATTATTAAATGAAAAATCACAAAGTTAGTGCTGCAAATAAAAATTATATTTTTAAATACTTGATAATATCATGTTTTCCTCTTTGTTTTTTTGCTTCTATTACCAACCACTTTCGCCTCATAAATAGTAATTTTTGCTGATATTTCTTCACTTACTCGATTCACATGTCCAAACTGTCTCAAAATGACCATTATTATTATCATTTTAAATTTCTCCGCCTCCGTAGTCTAATGGTCAGCACGCTCGGCTACCGTTCTGGAGGTCCCGGGTTCGATTCCCAAGGGGGGTAAAATAAATATAAGTAATTTTTTCACTGTAATATTTATTCAATATTACCATGGACCGGTACCTGAAGCGGAGGGCTGATCACCTTTCCTTCATGTGTAAAACGATCACGATAACACTGCGTTTATAAGTCACAGTGCCCTATGCACCATTGGGGTGCGGATAAGGGTTTTAATAAATCAATTTCTCACTTCGCTTCATATGTGAGTTCGCAGAAGTATTTTTGGTTGATTTGAGTAAAATTTAGAAGTAGACTGAATGCAGTCGAAATGCGATCTCTCAGAAGAATGTGCGACAAAACGAACGATGTATGATAGATGTACGAATAGTGAAATAAGGAAGGAATGCAAAGCTGAGATAAGCATTATCGATAAAATTAAGAAAGGTGTGCTGAAATGGTTTGGACATGTAGAACGAATGAGTGAGGAAAGAACGGTAAAACAAATTTATGAGGCGAATGTTAGCGGGAAAAGAAGCAGAGGAAGACCGAGAAAAACATGGCACGATCAGGTTTGCCAAATACTTGAAAGTGGTCAGGTTAGGAGTCGTAACAATCGGCGGGTATGTATGAGGAGATGCATGAACGTGGAAGAGGCGAAGAATGTTTGCAAGGACAGAGTGGTGTGGCGCTCTATTCTCTCTGCCTACCCCTGCGGGAAAGCGGCGTGATGGTTAGTTTGTTAGTTAGGAATAGGCCACATCCAAAAAGTTGTGAAAAAAGAACTAATGAAAATATGTGATTTTGATGCCATTCTCCTCAATGTCATCGATGTATATTTGGCTGTGCACAATTTGTAGAAGGATAGGCGTACGTATTTTATTACAGTATATTGATGAAGGCCTGTCATGAATACTCAACGATGTATTGTACACTACATCGCACTTTCAATAATAATTACAGTGGATATCCTGTAAACTGTATATATTTTACCAATCCCAATCCCAATAAAATCGTGAAATATTTCAAATACAAGTGCATACTGTATTCTAAAAGCAATACTAAAAGTTTCAAACAAAATTTTTAATGTAATGTTTGTATTAAATTTTGTTTTGGTTAAAAAATACTGGTAATAGTCAAAATGTCGATTTTCCCTTACGTTAAACACTAAATAAATCATTTTTTTATGTACATGTTAAAAAGATAACTTGTATCACCCAACAAAGACAAAGAGGATGGAACCCCACACTTGTCGTTCCCCACATACACTCCTAGTTTCCTTCACATCCATACACAAGTTCACATTTGCTCGATATACTTTCTTAGTCATTTTCTTATTATCCATTCACTCGCATGTCCATACCACCCTAAAGAACTTAAATATATATATATATATATGTATATATATATATATATATATATATATATATATATATATATATATATATATATATATATATATAATAATAATAATAATAATAACCCTTATCCGCACCCCAATGGTGCATAGGGCACTGCTTCATATAAACGCAGTGTTATCTTGATCGTTTATACATGAAGGAAAGATGATCAGCCCTCAGCTTCAGGTACCAGTCCAGGGTAGTATTGAATAAATATGACAGTGAAAAAATCACTTATATTTATTTTACCCCCCTTGGGAATCGAACCCGGGACCTCCAGAACGGTAGCCGAGCGTGCTGACCATTACACTACGGAGGCGGACAAATAAATATATATAAATATATATATATATATATATATATATATATATATATATATATACCGTAAAGTGGGTATACTTTGCACCATGGGTGATACTTTGCACCACCTTCTGTAAAGAAATTGTAGAGCTGGTCATCTCTGATACATGTCATTTTTCATTCTACTTTCTATTGTTTCTGATAGATGGCACTTCAATCTACTTTTTAGTTTACAGAAGTAACAGTCGGTCGTCATTGCTTCAATGCGTTTTTCCTGTCCGAACGTAAAGAAAGTTTTCTGTCTGAAAATTGTGTCCGAAAAAATCCAGTAGAATCAGTATACTGAAACTAGTTACAACAAGTGAGTGGTCTCTAAATCGTAGGTAGGTAGGCCCTGCTTTTCTCAAATGCTGTATTTTTTAGTTACGTTGTCAAGTTTATGTAAAAATAATATTTTTTTAAGAACTGACTTGTATTGACCACATTTGGGGTAACATTGCACCAAGTGCAAAGTATCCACAAAAGGCCATAGTTAATTAATTTGATGAAAAGTCTTAAAACGGCTAATACAACTTGACATGTTTGCTAAACATCTATAGGTTTTGTGTACTTACTTAATTCCTGATTAATAGATTTATATTATCCACTGACACTTCGTGATGGAATTGCATTTTTAATTTATTATTAGATTAAAACCAATATGTTTAGCTTTACCACTTTTTTATTTGACCAGCGACCGGGTTTCGTCGTTACCGACATCATCAGACTGGCCAGTCTGATGATGTCGGTAACGACGAAACCCGGTCGCTGGTCAAATAAAAAAGTGGAAAAGCTAAAAATATTGGTTTCAATCTAATAATAAATTAATTCCTGATGGTATATTTTTTTCAAAAATATCAAGAACACACAAACAGCGGCCTTATGCCAGATGATACTGCGATTTTACACCGAAGAGAGTGGAGCAGTGTTTGGAGGCCATTCGAAATGGTACAATCAGTCAAAGAAAGGCTGAAGAAATTTTCAAAATCCCCAGAAGGACGATTAACTATAAGCTCAAAGGTCAGCACACAAAACCTGTGGGAAAACCTCCGATATGTGACAAGGGCGAAGAGCAATCCTTCGTAAACTGCATAGTAGACATGAGTGAGTACGGTTTCCCAGTGAGTGTTTTTAACATTCGCTACATTCTAATAGCTTATTTGGATAGATTTGGCAGAAGAGTACGAATATTAAAGAACAACGTACCAGGCTCTGAATGGATAAGATCATTTTTGCAAAGACATAAAACCTTGGCTGTTGCTAAAACTAGTCAGTTGCTTAATCGGTTGCCATTAAAAGCGTATGACGATGACGTCCGCCAGAGTTTTCAACAGTTTTTGGAAGAAAACAGATTCAACCCAAAGAATTCAGTCTTAAAACGCAGGAAAACGATACCGATAGAACCAGGTAAGAGCATTGCTCACGATCCAAATGTCGAAATGAACGTTGACGAGACACAAATGCTACCTGAACCAACTACATCAATGATCCCACCTTCCGCATCGAAACTTCCAGCATTAACTGATTATAGTTCACACGGAAGCTTTGAGGAAGAGGGAGAAGAACAAAAACGATGACTGAAACCAGTTATCGTATTTGTTCTTCCGTTTCATTAGGACCAGTAAAAAAGAAGGTGGGAGAATATGTCGTATTTCATTATGAAGGAGAAAAATTTCCGGGACAGATTTTGGAAATAAAGAAAGACAGAGCTGTTAAATCCATGCAAGAGAGTCTCAAATCGTGGAAGTGGCCGATGAAGGATGACTTTCTTCAATATTCTTGGAAGGATGTAGCGGGTTCCATAAAAGAACCGTAAATGCAATCCAAAAGAGGTTTCTTTACCGTCCCGGAACTTGACCATATTTAGACCTAATTTAATTTTAATTCCTATTACCTATGTAGTACGATATGTTTTAATATCCACCTTTTATTTTATATAATTTTAAACCTTCAGTTTTGAAAAAAAAAACATTTTTGTTAGATTTTTCAATATTTAAAAAAAAAAAAAACCTATCAAGTGTCTTATTTTTCCATAATTATACAATATTATAATCTGCATTTAGTGAACTGTGAGCCAAAACCCTTCATAAGGTGCAACAAAACTTGTAGGATAGCCTTTACTTTGTATCAATTTGGATTCTAGTACGAAAAGTGTAGAGAAAATATCATGGTGCAAAGTTGTACTTTACCCCGGGATACTTTGCACCAAAATATAAATGTAAAAAAAAAATACAGGCAAAATAGATAAAAATTTAAAAACGTATCAGACATGTTACAGGTATATGTGTTATTACATTGCAATAGTTGAAACCTCAGAAAAAGTAAAAAACCTGATCTGAATAGACAATTTTTTGAAAAAATGCAGTATTTTGGTGCAATGTATACCCACTTTACGGTATATATATATATATATATATATATATATATATATATATATATATATATATATATATATATATATATATATATATATATATATATATTTATATATATTTATATATATATATATATATATTTATATATATATATATATATATATATATATTATATATATATATATATATATATATATATATATATATATATATATATATATATATATATATATATATATATATATATATATATATATATATATATATATATATATATATATATATATATATATATATATATATATATATATATATATATATATATATATATATATATATATATATATTTTAAATGTTTTTTCAAGAGTACAAAACGTGAACGACCAAAAAAGACATGCTACGACCAGATTAATCTTAACTTAAAATCTGATGGCTTATAACTTGATAAACGAGTGTGAGATTCCATCCTCTCTGCCTACCCCTGCATTGAAACGGCGTGATTATAGCAGTAGTAAGTAGTAAGTTAATAAGTAAATAAGTTTTCATTGTACTTTCAATAATATTAATATTTAAAGCATTTACTTTGTAAAAAAAATTACAAAAATGAAATAAGTTTTTTTTGTTGGTATTTTAAAAGCATTCTTTACTCTGTGGTATTGTAATATAACACTCTCCTCATCATTCATCGTTCACTTTGTAAATTAATAAGTTAACTAAGTAAATAATTTAAATTTTGTGTTGGTATGCTGTTATCCGTTAAGTTAGTATTATTGTCGGTAATCAGTGTGTAGTAAGGCAGACGAGAGCTTTTGAAGAGCGATTAAAGGTTCAGCCACCAGGGGTAGGATTTCTGAAATTTCAGCCCTTGGAAACCAATCCATAATTTAAATTTGAACTTTAATAAGTTCACCGAGGCTAAGGAACTCGGGGTGTTAAACCTATTGTGGAAATATATGTAATAGACATAAATTCGTTAACATATAAAAATATATATTTCTTTCATAAAAAATAAATAAGATTTCAATCTGTTTAAATCTTTGAGATCTTTTTTTAAACCTTAATTTAGAAATGACAGTGTTAAAAAAATACTTAATCGTTATTTATTGATTTAGTCATCAAGTTTGTAAAATAATATGATGATTTAAATAATAACAAAAAAAACATATCGTAGAATTTTATTTTAATGAAAACACAACAACTATACTTATATATAATAAAATAACAACTAATCATATTTACTTATTATATGTAACTGCAGAATGTTGGTGGAATTCCATATTGAATTGTTGGGTAATATATCCAAAATTAAACACGGTAATTGGATTGAATTCTACTTTTATTTACATATATGATATGTGACGCGTTTCGTCTTATCAAGACATTATCAAACACTGTCAGTGTCATATATCGCTCACTCCTTTCAAGAACGTCATAAATCAAAAATCGTCAATTTTTAGTTGTGCATGTTTTCGGAATGCCCAGAAAATGTACTATATCCCAGCAAAAGAGGCATATTTTTAACTTAATATTTACCCACTACAGGACAGAAAGTGTTGTTTTTGCATTTTGAAGAAAAGGTATTGTTTAATTCTGTTTTTAAATATACTAAATATTTTTCAAATGGAGAACAAACCTTCAGGTTTAACCTAAAAAGATCTATTGCACAGTAAAAAGTTCAATAAGTGGCTTGATGTTTATTTTTAATACATTGTATTATATTTTTAAACTTTAAAAACGTTCTCCTAAAAAATCAAGTTTTTATTATATTTATGACGTTCTTGAAAGGAGTGAGCGATATGTAAATAAAAGTAGAATTCAATCCAATAACCGTGTTTAATTTTGGATACATTACCCAAAAAAACAAATATGTAGTTTTTTCCACATGAATTTTTATATGACCAGCGATCGGGTTTCGTTGTAACCGACATCATCAGCCTGGTGTCGGTTACGATGAAACCCGGTCGTTATTCAAATAAAATTAATGTGGAAAAAAACTACATCGTTGTTATATTATTCTATAAAATACAGTTCCACCAAGAAATGTCAGTACAAAACTTAAATCTAATAATTATGTAGTTTTTTCTACATTTTGTGGAAAAAAGTATATACTTAGGTACATAGTTGTTGTTTTATTTTTTTTAAATAGAACAATTGTAAAAGACCACTATTGAGTTTATTAATGTAAACACGACTTGTCTCGAGAACTACAGATGTTCTTATCAACAAGTGAAAATGAAAACAGATTGTATTTTTTTTCTCTTCCATTTTTTTTGCACCCTGCTTATAAATGCAAGGTCATGCTACGGGTAAGCGATTCTTACACTTTTACTATAGTGCTTTCCAGTATGCATTATGTGGGAGAGAAAAAAAGAGGGTAGAGCAGCGTTCAGCCACTCCACATTACTAAATTTTAGCTCCGTAAATTGTCCGCCTCCGTAGTGTAATGGTCAGCACGCTCGGCTACCGTTCTGGAGGTCCCGGGTTCGATTCCCAGGGGGGGTCTAATAAATATAAGTGATTTCTTCACTCTAATATTTATTCAATATTACCCTGGACTGGTACCTGAGGCGGAGGGCTGATCACCTTTCCTTCGTGTTTTAACGATCAAGATAACACTGCGTTTATATGATGCAGTGCCCTATGCACCATTGGGGTGCGGATGAGGGTTCGAACGAATGAAATATAAGTCACAGTTGTTCTACAATTCCCGGCTCCGACGTTTATCCTTCTTCATTGTAGTTTTTAATCTCCACAACTATACTTTCCAGGTAGTCCAAGTACAACTTGGTGACGAATCCGCTTCTTAGCATCTCCTGCGGGTTCAGGGAGTCGATGTTATGAGCATCACACTCCAGTTGGAAAATCCACCTGTTTCGCTCAAACATTGGGCAAGATCTCAGTACGTGTTCCACAGACTGAGCAGTGCAGTGGTACCATCACACAGAAACAGATTGTATTAAAACAGAACTTTCTTTTACCAAATAAAAATCAAAAATGGATTGACATCATCACAACGTGGTTGCCGAATCGATTTATGAAGTTACTTAAAATGTTGTTCTCAAACTTATTTTTTGATACAAGTATGTGCGCTAAATAAATAGGTCAATGACCTTTGATCAGGATTCCTTTTGTAGTTGGATATATGCTTACCATAATAGAGTTTTCAGATTGATGATCCCTTGACTTTTGACCCGCGTCTAAGATGAAATTCTAGACCTCTACTTACCTCAAATTCCATCCTAACGAATAGGCTATCTGTTACCTGTGTGATAATATAGTCTTGTACAATTTTGAGGTTGAGTTTCACGTCAGGTATGATGAAAGCGCAGGGAGCATTGGAATGTTGTCCTGCCGAGGGGATGAGGGAGATTCCACCCTGTCTGAGTTTGGAAACTATCGTTTTATTTATTGAAAATAAGTCGGGTGAAAACACCTTAAAAAATATTAAGAAAAATCGTTTTAAAATAAATAAATGATAAAATATCAAGTACACAAGGGACTAGTCGTTTTATCATTCATATTCTTTTCTTTAAAAAAAGATAAATATTTCTGTTATTATTATTTACACAAATATTTCAATTTCATACTTTTTCTGTGTCAATAGTGTCAATCAAATTGTGGTAGAGTGGGTTCGAACCGAGGAACTCTGACTTAAGAGTCCGCGACACTAACCACGGGACCACAACCCGACATCAAATTAAAAAGTGGTTATAAACAAGTATTATGTTTTTATCCACAGTCTATTATTCCCACTTCTAACCTGACCACTTTCAACCATTTGAAATGCTTGGTCAAATCAAGTTTTCCTCGGTGTTTCTCTGCTTTTAATAGCAACCACATGTTATTTCCTAATGTTCTTTCTTCAATCATTATCAATCACATGCCCAAACCATCTCAACACAACTTTCTTGATTGTATCGATAACGCTTATCTCAGCCTTGCATTCTTTCCTTATATCACCAATTAAATATCTATCAAACATCGTTTTACCGCACATTCATTAGTTATTTTTCAAATTTTAAGATAAATATTTGTGTTTTATTATTTAATAAAAATACTTCAGTTTCATTTCTGTGACCCTGATAGGCTCATTATTTAAAATAGGTATCAAATTGTGGTGGATTGGGTTCGAACCAAGAAACTCTGACTCAAGAGTCCGCGACTCTAACCACGGGACCACAACCCGACACTTTTCGACTGCTACGTTTTATATTATCATTATTATACAAATCGTTGTTTTATATAATAATAAAAACCAATAATTAGTGAATTGAAAGTAATGCTCGATACCGATGACATACATGAGCCACAATGATATACCGGATATGGTCTGATAGATTCGCGCCACTTTACAATGCCGTACTTCCGTTTGGCGGGAATTCTATATTTGTTGGGACGCCTCATTGGTTACATTAATTACGCTCATATCGGGAGAGTGGCTTTAATCCAATGTACTGCTCAATATTTTCACTGCCTGTTTGAAAAACATACTCTTTTAATTAATTTAATTCATTATTAAAACATAAAATTAACACTTGCATAGTACCAATCATTGAAATCTAAAAATTGAAAACAAGCTTCTGGGAATTTCCCAGTATGTAAAATAATTCGAGGATTTTTAATTCATTGAAAATATAAGGGTCTCGATCAAATTAAAAAAAAAAAACTCAAAACAATCATAGATACTTGGCCAGGAGTCGAAATGATCAGTGGGTGTGTAAGAGGAGATGCATGAATCTGGAAGAGGTGAAGATTGTTGGAAAATACAGAGTGGCGTGGCGTTATATTCCCTGTGTCTACCCCTGCGAGAAAGCGGCGTGATTATTATTTTTTTGATAAACAAAACATAATTTACATCATTTTTGACATCTCAACATAGATGAAGAAGAATATAGAAGTCTGGGCATTTACAGGACTAACGACCGTCATAGGCTGGTTTCGTGAACATTCACTAATTCTACCCATGATTGACAATCACACTACTAAAATTCTTGAAACTCCTAAATAATTGATCAAACTCGAAACAAGGTATGCGAGAGTTCCTAGAGACTTTTATGATGGGATGGGGAAAGCTTTTATTAAGCAGAAAAATCTTTTGTCAGGTCCGAATCTTGGATTATATTCACAATTAGAGATGATCCAGATTTGTGAACAAGTATTTGAACACACTCACAAAATGCTGTAAATATAAGTTAATTCAGGATATAAACATTGTTGAAGTATTTTAGGACATTTCACCTTGAAGAGGTGACCGAAAGGATGTAAACAATGTCAATATCGTGATATCATCCTTGGTATGTGTGTATGCGACACGAGACGCCATTAAAATACCAACATACCGAATTCGTATAAATATTTCAATAGTATTCATGTATTTACCATTACACAATCCGCCCGAGGTGATTTGACAATATTCATAATGACATAAATATTTACAATTTAAGTGGGAAGTGGGAGATGATACCTGAACACATAGGTTTAAAATTTTAGTATTATTTTTTTACATCTCATCAAAGATGAAGAAGAATATGGAAGTCTGGGGTTTTACGGGGCTGACGACCGTCATAGGCTGGTTTAAGTGATCACTTTACACACGTGTAACATTCACCAATTCTACTTAAAAGCTTCCTTACATCTCACCAATAGATGTCTCTAGTGAAGTTCTAGTGATTCAAGAACAAGGTTTCTAAATTGGTTCATATATACAGAACTTCCAAGAATTTGAGTAGTGTGGTTGTCAATAATGGGTAGAATTGGTGAATGTTACACGTGTGTAAAGTGATCACTTAAACCCGCCTATGACGGTCGTCAGCCCCGTAAATGCCCAGACTTCCATATTCTTCTTCATCTTTGATGAGATGTCAAAAAATAATATGAAAATAACACCTGTAATTAGAGAGAATCCAGATTTTGTGAACAAGTATTTGGACATACTCAAAATGTTGTAATTAAAATTTTAGTTTTACTTGGTAAATACCACTATTACTTAAAATCTAGTGAGACACTCTTTTCGGTGCAAATACCGTATTTGAACCTAATTCTTGATTTTAGAGTAGGGTACGTTGAATTTGTGTAAGAAATAGTAGTATTTACCGAGTAAAACTTAAATTAAAAATGGATAGATTTTACCACAAGTGACTGCCGAATCCATTAATGAAAATTTAATATAAGTATCGGGTTGTGGTCCCGTGGTTAGTGTTGCGGACTCTTAAGTCAGAGTTTCTCAGTTCGAACCCACTCTACCACAATTTGATACCTATTTCTAATAATGAGCCATTTAGGATCACAAAAATAGCATGAAATTGAAATATTTGTGTAAATAATAAAAACACAATTATTTCCCTTTTTTTAATGAAAAATAAAAAATTTTCATGAAAAATACCAATGTCTCCTAAAATCTATCGTGACACATGTTTCGATGCATTCCGTATCATTTTCAAAACCGTATGATGATACCACAAATTATGCGAAATGCATCGAAACACGTGTCATAATAGATTTAAAAAATTGTGGTGTTTACCAAGTAAAAGTTAAATTAAAAATAAATGATGTATTTTGAAATACTTCTAGAACTTATCATCACATATGATGATATGTTTTAGTGATATTGCTTTCATTTTAATGGCAGTGCGATTTTAAAAATATGTATTTCTGCAAAAATATGTATTATATAAAGTGGAAAAATCTTCGAAAGCTAGGATTAAAAAATAATCAAACTTTTTGTTATTGTATACCTTGGAACACTAATAAGGTAAGTTTAAGTTATGTTTTGATGCTTAAAACTTTTCCGAAAGAGAAGATTGTATTTTTTATCATACTTTTTTAGTTGTTAACTTTATTCAGATTTTTATTTATTTAAATGTATGATTATTAGATTTTTAGACGCAAGTTGCGAAGTTTTATGGGTTTAGGAACAATTTTGTATTTTTTTTTGTTAAAAAAAAACTTTGATTATTATTATATTTGCCTCAACTTGAAATGAAACGTCTATCGTTTTTATACAAAAGAAAATGGAAATCTGTGAACCCCAGGGCTTGACTAATACACGTATATAACGTTTACTATTCAGCCTTTTTTTTTTTAATTACCTAACGTCCAAGTGACTGTGAAGTCTAGCTATGGCTTATGAAACACCGCTTATCATGACCCTACTCAGGCTTTAACTTTTTAAGTTTCATAGCCTATGCCTACTCGTGAGTGGATTTACTCTTTATGTTTAAAGTTACTATAATTTCATGTAATTCATGAGTGAAAATTCTAGGCAAAAACACTTGCGCACTATTCTGCCAATTTTTGAAAGTTGTATATACGCAATGGTCTTGAATTCCTTTCACATGTGGGTAGCATTTCAATAGATTTGGAAGTATGACTGATAATGGCAAAATTTGTGAAATACTTTTAGCTTATTCCAATTTGGATCAGCAGAAATGGAGTAAACCTTCATCGCACCGGTTTCAAAAAAGATATTCTTAACTTGCCTATGGGTATATACGCGGTTAATAACCTGTCATAGGCTGGTTAAGTGATCACTTTATACCCGTGTAACGTCCATGACTGACAACAACATTACTCAAAATTTTGGAAGTCATACATATGTATATCATATCATGAAACATGTTTGAGTTCACGGCAGCATCTATGGTTGATTCGAGAAAGCTTTTATTTAGCATAGACCCTTTCATTAAAATTTATGCAAGATTTTAGGTATTTTTATTTGTATAGTGGACTTCTGGATCTTTTTAAATAAAAGGTTGATACATACATAGAATGAAAGGATTTGTTTTATAGGTTTTACAAATCCGACTTGCTTTAAAACCTTGTAAACGATGCCAATTGAGTTCTTGTAGGGTTTAAAAAAAAACGATAGAGTTTAACGTCTCAGAAAAAAAATTAGTAAAAGTCTTACAAAGTTATTTATATTCTCGTCAAGTTTATTTCTGAAGAGAAAAATATGTAATACCGGCGACCCATTAGTTCATTTTAAAATCATAATGCAGTTCATGATAAAATGCACTTCCCTGCGTTTACGTGTTAAAATTGTAGTAAGACCGTCGAACTTTTCCAAACGTAGTCTTTATGAAGTTATGTCTAAAAAATATATATTTAATATATTTAAAAAAAATATATTATTCTCAATAGTATTCATATTTAAAGCATTTACTATGTGGTTAGTCATTTTACTTATTTATTTATCAACAAAAATGTTAATAATAGTATCTAGTATATACCTACTCATCGAGATTTTTATGTCTACCGGTTTTGAGACGTACCCGTATCTTAGTCAGGACAATCACTACTACAGCATGCAAACAATACCATCATTAACCACCATAGCACCATTTACACACTTAAAACTACACATTTAAACATTTTGTGTAGTTTTAAGTGCGTAAATGGTGCTTTGGTGGTGAAGGGTGGTATTGTTTGAATGCTGTAGTAGTGATTATCCTGACTAAGATACGGGTACGTCTCGAAACCGGTAGTCATAAAAATCTCGGTGAGTGGGTATATACTAGGTACTATTATTAACATTTTTGTAAATAAATAAATAAGTAAAAATGACTAACCACAAAGTAAATGCTTTAAATATGAATAATATTGAGAATAAAATAATTTGGAATTATTTAATACGCTAATACTAGAAAACGTCGTACGTCAGGTACCTCTCGAAACCGGTAGACATAAAAATCTCGGTGAGTGGTTATATACTAATATTATTAACATTAAAAAAAAAATAAGTAAAAATGACTAACCAAAAAGTAAATGCTTTAAATATGAATAATATTAAGAATAAAATATTTTGGAATTATTGAATACGCTTATACTAGAAAAAAAATGTATTTATAAATTTATGAATATTCCTTTATTGTCGGAAACTGGGCTAGCCTTTATAAAGTAGATTTTCATGTTCATTGTCGTGGTGTTTAACTGAATGGGAGGCCAACCCTCGTCAAAGCTCGGGGTTGGAGCTTACCCTTTTGATCCAAGAAAATATTACGTGGGGTGGAACCTAAAGGGGAGGAAAAAATGCCGAATTAACACCTCCTCATCTAATCTGATGTTCTGTTAATTGGTTGGTAGAAATAACAAGTCGATTGAAAATATAAAAATCAACTTTAATTACGACATTTTGAGTGTGTCCAAATACTTGTTCACTAAATCTGGATTAACACCAATTACAGGAGTTATTCTCATATTCTTTTTTTGACATCTCTTCAAAGATGAAGAAGAATATGGAAGTCTGGGCATTTACGGGGCTGACAACCGACGTCATCACTTTACACACGTGTAACATTTACCAATTCTACCCATTATTGACAACCACACTACTCAAATTCTAGCATATGACGGTCGTCAGCCCCGCAAATGCCCAGACTTCCATATACTTCTTCATCTTCGATGAGATGTCAAAAAATAACTTTAATTACATTGTAAGTCTAGGTATTTACAGGGTTTACGACCTATCATTCTTCTTCTAACCCTTATCCGCACCCAATGGTGCATAGGGCACTGCATCGTTTTGACGCAGTGTTATCACAGGACCAACCTGCCGATGGTTATGCCTGTAGGAAGAGCTACCGCTATGTTGAACAATATCTCATTGGATATTAATCTGTTCCATGTGTCTGAAGGAGTTTTCCGAAGCGGGATTCTTCTACACCTTTAGCAAAAGTTTTCTTTTTCAATTTTGTTATTTTTTTATTCGAGAATTCTACAGTTTTACATTTAGTAAAAGTATATAATAAAAAAAAGTTACATTAATAAAAATAAAGCCAACTAAACAATTCCATGATAGTTCTTGCATATATTTTATTTTTATGTATACGATTTAAATTTTTTAATGTTTGTTATATTTATATTAATTGAAATAAATAAATTGAATTGAATTGAATCAAATCTTGATCGTTACTTCCATGAAGGCAAGGTGACTGACTAGTCCAGGGTAATATAATATTAAATAATATTAATAATAGTCTAAAGTTACCAATATTTATTTTTAATTCCCCCCGCCCTGAGAATCAACCCCGGGACCTCCAGCACGATAGCTAAACATGCTAACCATTACACCACGGAGGCGAGCTATCATACTCTGGTTTAAATTATCACTTTATATAACTTACAAGCGCCCATGGTGTAGTATTAAACGAATATTGGGCTAAATGAATTATTCAAATTTATTATTATTAACAATACTTCTATATTGCCAACCACTCAACTCAAATTCTTGGTAGTTCTATATATGAACCAATTTCAAAACGTTGTTCTTGAGTTACTAGAACTTCACTAGAGACATCTATCGGTGAGATGAAAAGAAGCTTTTTATTGAGCAGAAACTCTTTTATTAGTATATATATATATTTAATGCCCAGACTTTCATATTCTTCTTCATCATTGATAAGATATCAAAAATAATATGAAAAATAACTCCCATAATCGGAGATAATCCAGATTTGTGAACAAGTATTTGGACACACTCAAAATGCTCAAAAAACTAAATAATAATTTATATGTAAATATAAATTTATATATATATATATATATATATATATATATATATATATATATATATATATATATATATATATATATATATATATATATATATATATATATATATATATATATATATATATATATATATATATATATATATATATATATATATATATATATATATATATATATATATATATATATATATATATATATATATATATATATATATATATATATATATATATATATATATATATATATATATATATATATATATATATATATATATATATATATATTTGTGTGTATTTTAAAATTGTGGGTCAGTGACGTATTACATAAGTAGGGAAGTAATTAGCTATATTTCAATTGACTCCAAAGCCAAAATTTATTATCCTCGGTAAGCCGTAATCCATGAAAACGATTCATCTATAATGTTTCAGTCCATAGAAAATAATTTATTTTACCATTCCGGACAGAATAAATCCAATTTGTGATTAATCCATTTAAAAGATCGTGGAGTTCCTCGAAAACCTTATCCACCTCCTTTATTTTATTACATCACCCCTACATAATGTACAAATAAATCTTTCATTTCGTAAGAAAGAGTTCGACATTTTTATTCATTCAAAAAACGATGATTTGATAAAACGTGAAAGTAAATAGGAAATCACGTAAATACAACAGAATAGAGCCTCCGTAAAGCTTCGGTAACGTTTTTTTTTTCAAACGCGTTCGTAATGAAAGCTTTTTTTAAATATGAAATTGGAAATTTTGCGATAATATTTTATTTTTATGGTCAAAATAATTACGGACTCATGAAAAGATTTATTTTAAGGAATATCGATTTTGAATTAAACTCACTTTAGGTCGTTGATCTTTATATTTTTTACTGGTACCATACCACTGGTATATTAACGTTTTACAAATCAAATTATCAAATCAAATTGGATGTTATACAAGACAAATTGGTTGTTTGAACAAAAAATAGTTAGAATTAAAAAAAAATGTTCTTATTATTACTACATATACCGTCAGTGTGAAAACTTGCCCACATCTTTTCTTCTTAAGACTTGCAAGTGTTAGTCGTCAAGTTGCCTAGCCTGCGTGGCGCACTGTCATAGTCTGTGCGTGGGGTGTGTTACTCAAGTTTTCAGACAATATTTTCAATACTAATTTATTATTAGATTAAAACCAATATTTTTAGCTTTTCCACTTTTTTTATTTGACCAGTGACCGGGTTTCGTCGTTACCGACATCATCAGACTGGTATTAACAAAATATTGGTTTTAATCTAATAATAAATTAAAAATGCAATTCCATCACGAAGTGTCAGTGGATAATATAAATCTTTTCAATACTACTTTGAATATATTTGTGAAAATTCTTACTTATTTTATATAATATAAGTAAAATGTAGCGTCGAATTTGAAATGAAAACTTGTCAAACCAGTTTGTCAAACCTTGTCAACAACTTGTCATAAAGGTTCCATCGCCAAAAAGGTTTTAGAACCACTGTTTTAAATAATTGTTTTAGAATGACTGAGTCTAAGGCGTGTATTCAATAATATTATAGATTGGGGAGTTTCTGGTAAAACTTAGCTTCCTGGTTCAACTCAAATAAATTACATGCCCTAAATTGGAAATCTATTTTTAGATTCGAAACGAGGAAATTTATCTCAAATCTCAAGTATGCGTTGACGTTCGTATATGAGGAATGTCAATAAAGCCAAGTCACAAACCCTCTTCAAATTGAAATTCGAAACATACCAGCATTTTACGTAATATAACACATGGTTTTATGTTATACGAGGTGATGTAAACAATATTCGATCCAATGAGTGGGTGACATATATATATTCTATTATTAAACTCTTCAATTCTTAATTGAGAATATCACGAACAAAACTTATTTCGTAAATTTTTCGCGAGTAAAATATATAAATATATTTATTTAATTATTTCATCATATCGTAGTCGTACAGGAGAAAGTGACCAACTGACAAAACGTAAAATGTTCAGTAGGGCCATTCAAATCACTTTTGCTAGGCAAGAAAATAAACATCAATGCAGTTAGTCATTTTTAACAAGTCAATATATTATACTTCCAAGTTTAAAATCCTTTGAGATTTTTTCAGGGCAATATTAAGCTAGTAAGATATCAAATAGTGAATGATCACGTTTTTGCAAATAAATTTACTGGTCACTTTCTCCTGTATGACTACGATATGCGTAATTACTTTC
This sequence comes from Brachycentrus maculatus, assembly GCF_059751285.1. Lineage (NCBI taxonomy): Eukaryota > Metazoa > Arthropoda > Insecta > Trichoptera > Brachycentridae > Brachycentrus > Brachycentrus maculatus. The sequence goes on along the minus strand of NW_028282343.1, from coordinate 6,693 downwards.
ATAAAAGTAGACTGAATACAGTCGACATGCGATGCACCCTCAAACGAATGTGCGGCAAAACGATAAATGCAGTGGCGTGCACAGAGTTTTTAATCAGGGTAGGTTTTGGGGTTGGGAAATGATAAGGCATTGGTCCTATTTCTATATGGAACGCGAGTATTCCAGGGTAGGCACTGCTTTTCTGTATGTGTATCTTTTCTGTAAGTATGTGAGGTCCTAATCCTGGATTATAATCACACACATGAGAAACGCCAGAAAATACCATTTTCCAGATAATCCAGATTTTGTGAACAAGTATTAGGACACACTCAAAATGTTGTAAATCATTCTTTTCAATAAATCTTTTATCCTTTCAGATTTTCTCGACCTCTCCTCACGACTGCAGCGGTCCTTACTGTCATCATCATGATCGTCGGAGTCCTGGGAAACCTGTTGACAATAGTAGCACTCCTAAAATGTCCTAAAGTGAGAAACGTGGCTGCCGCGTTTATCATCAGGTAATAATTCCTTGAATTGCGTGAAAAAACTGAAAGGAGTAAATATTTGAATTAAAGGAAGTTTAATATTATGATGTTGTCTCAATTTATGCGAAGAGATTATGAAGTTTAAGCATTTAATTAATGTTTTACTTAGTTAATACCACTATTTCTTAAAATCTACTGTGACACGTGTTTCGATGCATTCCGCATCATTTTCAAACACCGTATGTGAAGCTAATTCTAGATATTAGAGTTGGGTCCTTGGGACGTTGAAGGTTGAAGAGGGGGTAGGAGCTGTTTCTTATTTTTATTTATCAATTTAATAGATACCCATCTCTCTTAGTATGAAATAATGTATAAAATAATGAAATCTGTATTTTCATATTACCTGTAGAAACATTTTTTCGTTTCTGCGAAATTATGCATTAAAAAAATTAATAATATCGTGTTTTTTTCAGTTTGTGCGTGGCGGACTTCATCTTCTGTTTGGTGGTCCTTCCTTTCGCTATTTCCCAGTACACTTCGGGAACCTGGAATCACGGGAATGCGCTGTGCAGAGCGATTCCCTTCATGAGATATGGGAACGTGGGAGTCTCGCTTCTCAGCATAGCTCTCATCACAGTTAATAGGTAACGTTAAAATAAATCATCAATATTTCATGTAATTATTATTTTATTTTTATGATATTTCAACATACATGAAGAAAAATTTGGAAGTCTGGGCATTAACGGGGCTTATCGTCATAAGCTGGTTTAAGTGATCACTTTACACAGGTGTAACATTCACTAATTCTTCCCATGCAATCATGGGAAGAATTACAACCACACTACATAAATTCTTGGATGTTTTATATAAACATATGATCCAATTTCGAAATCACTAGAATTTCACTAAAGGTGAGATGAAAATAAAAGCCATCAATATTTAAAGTTAAAATATATTTAGTACACATATCCATTTGGTTAGATTTGCTTCACTTAGGAGTTATTTATCGTGATTTTTAATGGTATCATGACATTGATGGAGAAGTGTATTATTAGATACCAAAATACAAAACCAAACTATTCCAACATAACTTTAAATATTTGGGAACCGAATACTTAAAACTCCTTCTTAAAATAGTTTTCCTTTATTGTTCTACGTGTTTCTTTACTTTTTCACTTTGCTAAAGTAAAAATTACATAAAAAATGCGTAGATTTGACTACAATGTGGCTGCCGAATCAATTACCGAATTTCTAAATAGTTTACACTCAACTCATTATAATAAAACACTCATCTTATCATTCATTGTTCGCTTTGTGTAATGCCTTTTTTATAAACACATTAAAATATACATTATTTGTAAAAAAATATATTCAATATTTTATTTTACAGCTCTCGATGAATAAGAAGTAATTTGTTTTAATATGTGTATTATTTTCAGGTACATAATGATAGCTCACCATGGAATATACGCCAGGGTGTACAAGAAAGGGTGGATTGCCGCAATGATCGTCTTCAGTTGGCTCTTCAGCTATGGAATGCAGATACCAACCCTTATTGGAATTTGGGGTAAGAAATATTATTATGCCCAAAATGTCATTGACCGGCGAATTCCCGAGCAAGAATGATAAATTTCTCTCATCCGTTTTCAATACGATGACTTGTATTTGTGAAATCGATAAATATAGATATTTCGTATTATTCAACGTTATGACTTTTTAAAAATATTTGTCTGTGAATGATATGCGTATAGGGGAAAAGAGGGAGGTCGCTTATAAATTGTGGAAAAAAAACTTTTTAACATAGATGAAGAAGAATAAGGAAGTCAGGGTATTAACAAGGCTTATGACCTGTCATAGGCTGTTTTTTTAGAAAAAAAATCATTTAGTGATTAGGTAATTTACAAATTTTACAAAACAAAGAGATTTTACATATTAACTATATAAGACATATTGAAAGTGTTTTCAAAGACATATTGAAAACACTGTAGTTTTCAAAGACATATTTGTGTCGGGTTGTGGTCCCGTGGTTAGTGTCGTGGACTCTTAAGTCAGAGTTTCTCGGTTCGAACCCCTCTATGGCAATTTGAAACCTATTTCTTATAATGAGCCGCTTAGGCTCACAGAAACAATATGAAATTGAAATATTTGTGAAAATCATAAAAACATAAAATAAAAAAAATTAAAAACATTATATGGGAAAAAAGGCAGTCATTCGCTGGTTAGATGATCACCTTACAAAAGAAAACATTCACCATTCTACTCATGAATGACAATCACTCTATTCAAATTTTTGAAACTTCCACGCATATCATTAATCTCATGGCGTTGTACACATGAGTTCACAAAAGCCATCTTCATATGTTGGATTAAGAAAGCTTTTATTTAGCACAGACCCTTTTTCAATGTATGCTAGATCCGAACCCCGGATTATTTTTATATACTGGGAAACTTTTGAAAACTTCATTATTAATTTTATGCAGCTAATAATTTGATCAGTTAATTTTGCAGCACTGTAATTATGAAAATATTGAAAATTGGAACCAACAGTATTTTTACACAGTATTTTGAGTGTATCCAGATCTTTGTTTAAAATCTGGGTTTGTCCACCGAGAAGTTATTTTAATATTCATATCTCAACTTATGGATATTGATGAATATGGAAGTTGAAAATCATGATTTCAAGCGTCTTCTGGTATGTAAAATAACTCGATAAGAAGAAACATTCTATGAAAGTGTTTGCAAAATTAATTTATACAACTTATCCAATTCAACCATACACAGTGCAGAGAACTTAAAAATTGAAGGAGAAATAAATCTTCCGAAATTTGAGTAGCGCGTTTGTAAATAATGAGTAAAATAGTGAATGTTACACGTGCATAAAGTGATCACTTAAACTAGCCTATCACAATTCTTCTCCTCTGCGTTAGGATATCAAAGCGTTTTTTTTGTTAATGCTCTTTCTTAAAAACAATTGATTATGTATATTAAATAAATTAACAAAAGTCACGAATGTTGTAGGTATGTTATACGCAATATTTGTGTATATACATATACCTAGTCTAAATCAGTTTTCTGTGTACGAACGAATAAATTAAATGTCAGAATGTCCTGAAATTTCCGTTTTCCATCAAAACATCGTCTAACACTTTGCTTTTATTATGAACACAAAGCGGCCCTAAGGCAAGTTTAGTTGAAAACTTTTGCATAGAAATAAGCTATTATTATTATTATTATTTCTTTCATCGTTCTAATATTTCCTTCTCCCGTAATTCCTCTCGACTTGAAATTTGGATTGACGAATTCCTCACAGGGATTGGGATCGCTTAAATGATTTTTTATATAAAATTTCAAGATTTAATTCACATCTCAATAAAGTTGAAGTTAAAGTTGAGTGTTATGAAATTGGTTAAATTCTTTGTATTTACGGGGCCTTCTGCCTGTCATTGGCTAGTTTAAACTGGAATATTAAACTTTTCCACCCAAAATTGTGTCGCCTACTTTCAAAATCCGCCAGATCCATGTAAGTCGATTTTACAAAAAATGCAAAATTCTCCGGCAACATTTATGTTCAAAACAAATGTCTATTATTAAATAAAATATTATGCTATGGAGAATTTTCCCATTTTTTTATAAAATTTTTCAGTACTTAAAAAAACACGAGACCCAAACCGAAAATGACATCATCTTATTTTTTACTTATCCCCGCTCTCTGATTGGCCGATATGGGTCAGAAGGCAAGTTCCATGAATATAGCAGAATTCGAAATACAACGCTGTTTTAAGCGTTTTTTAGCAGGGTTTTTAAGTATATAAATATTTAAAGCAATAAAACCCACAATCGGCAACTTGTTTAAACTGTTTTTTTTTTTGTTATTTCAGGGTCATTCGGATACGACGATAAACTTGGCACTTGCTCCATCAACGTGGACCGCTGGGGACGGTCTTCTAAGACGGCACTCTTCGTCATCGCCTTCCTCGTTCCATGCATCATCATCGTCATCTGTTACGCTAGAATTTTCTGGGTAGTTCACAGGTAATTTTTGCTTCAATTTCCTCTGCCTTTGTTGGGAAGGGTAACCTTTTTACTCGACTCATCGTTAATTGCGTGTTATATATATATATATATATATATATATATATATATATTTATAAATATATATATATATATATATATATATTATAGTATATATATATATATATATATATATATATATATATATATATATATATATATATATATATATATATATATAATATATATATATATATATATATATATATATATATAAATATATATATATATATGTATATATATATATATATATATATATATATATATATATATATATATATATAATATATATATATATATATATATATATATATATATATATATATATATATATATATATATATATATATATATATATATATATATATATATATATATATATATATATATATATATATATATATATATATATATATATATATATATAATATATATATATATAATATATATATATATATATTATATATGTATATATTTATATATATACATATAAACACATATTTTTATAATAAACAACACATTTATTTTTAAATTCTTTCAGACTCATTTTATTCTTCATACATTCAGGCATCTCATCATACATTTTAAAACCCTTACAACACATTAAACAATTTTATGACTCGGTTTTTTTCAACAATGGCAGTCTTATTCTATCCTTATTTCTAGAATTATGTTCATGAAATTTTTTGTTTTACACTATTGTATCCTTAAAATATTTGCGTAATTTATTGTTTCAAAATTTATATATAAAGATCATCATAATTAATTTTGGTCTCTTTTTTATAGATAACCAAATATACTTGTTACACAAATTGAACTTTTTGTAAAAAATGGAGTTCTGATACCATACCTTACAATGGTAGTTATAATGGCAATAATATTCGAGTTGGCAAAAGTAGACTGATTCCAGCTGAATGCAAAGACAAACTCAGTCACTGATAAGGACTGATAAGGGGAAAGTCTTATTATTGATATCCTTTAGTCAATAATTCATTACTTGATTTAGTTAAAATAATATTGTTCATGATGAAAAACAGTGGGATATATAATACTTTGTTCTTACTCTCTGAAGTGAAAACCCATCAAGGATATAGATAACGCCTTAATTGGAAATCCTATACCAGATACCGTGGACATAAAAACATTCACTGGCACTTGGATTCAACTGTAGAATGTTCGGACAATTCGACGTAGAAAGACAAGTAATCTGAGAAAGAAAACGTTCATTATTTCGTCTTGTTTAACAGAATATACTTTGATTAATATTTGTCGAAAAAATATAAATAAGTATATTTTCGTCTATCTTTTTCGTCAAAAATATAATCCAAATTGTGTTTTACTTTTATAGGTCGTTTTCATGTGTGAGTTCACGGCAGTTTATATTGTTGATGTGAATAATCGTTGGGTATTTATGAGGAGATGCATGAATTTGGAAGAGGTCATTGGTAGAATGGTGAATGTTACAAGTATATACGATCATGTACATGTACTAATATAAAATTCATTAAGTGGTTTAATACAAGTGCCTAATTTTTTTTTTAAATATTGATTATTATCTATACATTTTTGCCTTCAGTTCCGAAGCTCGCATGAGAAAGCACAACAAAGCTGCCCAGGCGGCCACAGCGAGCGCGGCGGTGGCCACGGTCAGCGGGCCCGTCACGGCGGCGCGGGCACGCGACTCCAGAGAGCTTAAAGCTCGCCGCAACGAGTGGAGGATCACCAAGATGGTGCTCGCCATCTTCCTCTCCTTCCTGGTGTGCTACCTGCCCATCACCATCGTCAAGGTGGCCGACAAGGAGGTGGCTTTCCCAGGTAAATTGGCAAACCCATTTTTCCAAGGGGAATCTTCGATGACAACAGACACTTGTCCGACTTACACGAACTGCTAAAAGTCAAGAGAACAAACAAATGATAGTAAGAGGTGAGCGTTAGGATGCCTCCCTCAAAAAAGTATTATAAAATGTATATATATATATATATATATATATATATATATATATATATATATATATATATATATATATATATATATATATATATATATATATATATATATATATATATATATATATATATATATATATATATAAATATATGAATGGGTGTGTATGTTTTATCTTTATAATAATTATTTAATATCATCCTGAACTAGTAC
>NW_028282342.1:0-42436 GCF_059751285.1 Brachycentrus maculatus | reverse complement strand
CCCAACCCCAACCCCAACCCCAACCCCAACCCCAACCCCAACCCCAACCCCAACCCGAAACCAAGGACAGGAAAGAAATAAGGCAATTAAAAATGATGATACATACAATAATCTACTGATTCTATTATAAATAATTTTATTGATTTAAAAATTATTGAAAGACAAGAACAAAACGAATTGCAATATGTACATTTCATAATTATCTGATGAGCTCTAAAACCGTGAGACTCAAGTAATGAATAATTATAGTGTTTAATTGTGTGAACTAATCTTCGTATATGATGTGAATACAATGTACCTATAAATTGAATATTGTATTTAATTTTTTGTCGATGAACGGACTGAGTTAGTAAGAAATCGCTGCAAACATATAACGATTGCGCAATAAAATCGGAGATGCTCGAACAGGAGGCAAGGGATCCCAGAGAAGGAAAGTGAAAGTTGTCAGTAAAGCTACTGTACTTATCTTGTGAGTTAGGGTGGAGGAGATAAGATTGTCAAGAGTTTAGTCAAGAAAGTTGGAGCACAGCAACTAGGAGTCGATGAAGTTAACTTCTTCAAAGATGACAACACTGTCATGCACTTCTCTCGGCCTGAGGCTTATGCTTCCATTCAAAATAATACTTTCATTGTTTCAGGCGATTCCTAAACAAAAACGATAAAAGATTTGCTCCCGGATATTATTCAGCAGTTAGGCCCCAAACAGCATAAATTACTCAAAGATCTAGTTTCCCAAACCATCTCTGAAGAAGAGGCGCCAAGCCTCGTAGTAAATGCTCCAGAAAGCCTAAACACTCCGGAATGATCAATCGGTATTTAAACATCAACCTCAATTTGTTATTCAAATCAAGCATTACGGCAGCTAACTCAAACATATACATATTAAGGGTGAATGAATGAGATGGTGATGAGATGGTGATATGAGTAAATCAAAATTATTATTGGTTGTGATAACTGCCACCTGTTCCTTCTTTTCGCTTTGGGCAATCTTTGAGTGTATGGCGAACTGAGCCGCACCCGAAGCAAGATCCTCCCTTTCTATATAGTCCTTTTTCATTTTTTTCACATTCTCGAGCGATATGTCCTTTCTGCCCGCAAAAGAAGCAGACTGCAAGCTTATAGCCTTCAAAGTTGCATTACTTGTGCGAGTGCTCAGTTGAGCCACACTTATAGCAGAATCCGCCTGTTTGCTGCTATTAAACTGGGATCTGTTTCTTGGCCGTTGTTTCAACTTTCCCAACACAGTCGGCTAGAATATGGCCACGATCCCCGCATTTAAGACATCTCTTCTGATATCTTTTCTCTTTCTTTTTCTCAAGAATAATCTGCTTTTTGCTTTAAATTTTCTTTTCGATTCTTTTTTCTTTATCTAGCTTGATTCTTGCAAGTTCTTGCTAAGGATCGACAAGGTGTTCCTAGGGATTTTTTAAAGCATTGCGTAATTTGACTAATTGGGAATACAATCGTTTCTTCTTTGTTTTGTTTTGCTTTGTTTCTTCCAGTTCGAGTTCCGCCTATATTTTGCTAATTTTCTGTGATGCGGATTCGACTTTCAAATGTATTTTCTTAACCATTTTGCCTGTCCCCTACTGTTGATGAAATAATATTTATTATATATATTCTCCAATCAGATCTAACTCTGTCTGCTATTACTACGATTGATATTAATGCGATTACTATTACTATAATTGCTATTAATACTATAATTACTTGAATTAAAATGCAAATTGTGGGTGAGTATCTGCAAAATATAAGCTACTTTGTTAAAGATGGCAGAACTGCAATCACTTTTTGATTGCTTTTACACTACTTTGAATCAAATATTTATAAATTTATGAAAATCTGTCCAAATCATAAATGCGAAGAATATTAGTTGGAATTGAAAAGATTCTTCATATGTAATCAAATCCATTGCTTTCCATGAGTATGTCACAGACTTAAACTGTCTATAGCTAACAAATACGGCATAGGATAGAACACCCAGTATAAATATTAATCAAGGCAAAGAATATCCCAATGCGAAGTCTTTCTCAAATTGTTCATGATTTAGATACTCTGAGAATATGTCAAGGACTTCCTTAATTTTGTCGAGTTAGAAATTAACAGCTGCAACATACTCAAAGATCTTGCAGAAGAGATTCGAGCTCCATGCCATCTACCGATTGTCAGGCTTTTTGAAGTATTAGTAGGCTTACTTCTTTTTATCCTTCTGCCGCTGGCTCTTTACGTCAGGCCTTTAATTGTTTTAGAGCATTGATATGATCAAGTAGTATCCCGCATCATCTATAAATCGATAAGGAAGTTCATACTTAGTTTCTAAGGGAGTATTGTGTTGTAGTAGTCAAATCTTCTTATGCTACGCTCATACACTTAATATTTGTGGGAACTGAACTGAGGGTAGCAAAGCCAGCCACAATACTTCGATTCGAGGAATAGCCATGATTTATGCTATTTGAGCTTCTTACGGAAATCATCATCTTTGATTATGATCGCGAGTGTCCAATGCGCCACTTACTTGATATCAGAATCATTGGTGTTGTCCATCAACTTTGTGGCTGCCTCGAATATTTAGCCTTTCTATGTGTTTTCCAATTTGCCACTTGCAAAGAGTACTCCCAAAGTTTCTATAGCCCCTCTATATAGATAAAATGCTTTACTTTGCAGCATCAATATCTTTTTCTTCTTCTTTTAGAAGCTTTAAACAGCTATCAATCGCTTTGTAATCCCTCAATAAGCTCATTCCACGGTTGGTGGAAGCAAGCAAGCCCATGAAATTCAGCGGATATACTAACGGCCGGTAGATGTCCTTTGAGAGAGGCACATCAATAATCAGTTTCTCCAATATCCAATCATTATTTTGGTAGTTGATAATAAATGTGATTTTATCTTTCGAAACCGCAAATCTTTTGATTTCCTTTGTCTCTCTGTATTTGTTTTTGTTGTAGCTTCTGATGATTTATTCACGTTTGATGGTAATGAGAGGCTTATCTTAAATTTGTTTTTTAAGGGCGGGGACTGCTCCCATTTGAAACATATCTATTTTAAGTTACTATTGTATTTTGAGCATGGGGCTGATTTGTAGCTTGATCTTCTACTTGGTGTGCTTATAAGAGACCAAGGCAATGAAAAAGAACTAGTTCACCTTGATGTTCCAGGGCAAATGAATGAGGGTATATCTGTTCTGGATTTAATTCTCTATGTCGATATAGTAGAAATCTCGATAAGCTGCGTATCTCTTGTTCTATTTGGCCAAGAACAATGCATACTACTTCAGAAGATTGGCCCCCTCTTTGAACCACAGCTATAGTTAGTTCTTTATGAAATTTTGACAGTATTTCTAGAGGTTGTCGATTCCTGTTTCACTTCTCAGCATTATGTACATAACTCGTTTTCGCAGGTTTGGGTCGACGATGTTGTTGAGCTGTATATTGTGAATGAATGGTTGGTAGCAATTGTGTCTGACCACGACCTCCTCACAGAATTCTATAGCTGTATGCACGATCTCCTCACTGTTATGGTATAAAATGGTCTCGCATATAAGTTTGACGCCCCATTCCCCTTTGTCATCATTTTACATGCAGTAATATTTGATGATTTCGATGACCTGCAAGATAAGCTACTCGCAACCATTTTCACATGATATTTTCTCAAGGAGTTGTTTCGGGGGACAATTAGTAATTGTATACTTTTTGTCGAAGTCCATATGCAAGAGGATTCTGCTTATTCTAAAGAAATAGGAGGGGTCTCGATAGTACTACAGAATCAGGTCTTGAATTACTGCTAAATCGCTGAAATACCTGCCGATATCGTCGAGTATAGTCACATACAAGTATCTGTAATACTCAGGTTTAGGGCCTTTGAATAATCTCTCTGTCAATTTTACGCAATACTCTGAGATTTGTTTGAAATGATGATGACAAAGTTCAGGGATGATTTCGCTAAGGAACTTGGAGATCTTGAGATATTCCGGCTTCCAAGGAATAAACTAACAAACTTTCATCATGATCTCATAGAAGGGCAGCATCAGAGCCTCACAGTTATTCGGCAAGGTCTTCTTAAACCGGTCCAAAAGCATAGCAACCTCATTCATCAGCTCCAAAGGGACATCGCCGATTTCTTCCATCTTGTAGACATCGTTGAGGCAGTTGATAAACTCAGTTCTTGAGAATTCATAGTTGATGATGCACTAATTGGCGTAGGAGAACCAATTAAGGAAGTTTGCAGTGAGGGGTTGGCTATTCTTGACAGAATGGACCCTCGTGTTGTTAATGATGAGCTTATGGTATTTGATCTTTTAGAATGTAATCGGGAAGTACATCAATGCGAGCTTGCCGAGATTGCGTAGGATTTCACTCTTGGGGTCATGCAGTTGGAATATTTCGAACAAATTGGTCGCATGCAAGAAATACGACATAATGAGTAAGTATCTCAAATTGAGATAGTTGGAGTGCAGACCGAATAAGTTCTGCGATTTCTACATCTTGTCACGACGGTAGATAAGCGCGCGATCGATTATCTTCGAGAAGATCTTCTCGTTTATGATTGCGATTTACTTGCATGTTTTGCTGCTGAGGGAAGCAATAAAATTGATAAGAGTCACTCTCTCGTGGACCAGATAGATCAGAGAGTTCCAAGATGTGATTAAGAGTCGGATGATATAGGCATTCTTCTCGATCTTCTCCTCGATGTTTTTGGTTTACTTGCGATTGTCGACATTTGTGAAGAGTGCGAAGCTCTTCCCCAAATCGATATGCCCTAAGATGATCTCTCTCTTATCTGGCTTACTCAGATATGCGATAATGGTTTATATTATTTATTGGGTGATGCTCCATGTTAGCTATCCTTCAATGGCTCGTTTGAACATTATGAGTAGCAGCCCACTTTATGCTGCAAGTTTCAGATTGGCTCGAATTAACTCAGTTGCGATCAATGTGATATAATTGTATAGTTAGATTATCTTTTAGTTCTCGCGTGTTGAGCAATCGATGTTGGGTATTTCAAGGCCATACTTTTACATGAGAATATTGCGATCTTGGCGATCAAGTTTAGGGAAATCAATTAGCAACTTTTATAGTAAGTTTGCGAAACTTCTCGGAAGTGTTTTACTACTGACACTAACCCACTTCCCGATAAATTTTATGCATTAATAGGCCTATTGTTTGCGAGTGGCTTAGTAATAAGATTGCCTTGTTGCTTATCTCTTATTAGTCTTAAGGTTGAATATCTTGATAAGTATGCGATACACCGAAAATGATATCATAATCTTATTTAGGAAATCGAGCATCTTGTTCGACACTATCATCACAGTGAACATAGAAATTAAACTGGCCCCAAATGTGATTTATTTAGGGTTGTCAGGATAAGTGGAGGCGCATTCTCTTAGGATTTTGGCGACCACATTCAGGCGATGATTAGAATTGCATACCTTTTATATTTCTTAGGAGTTCGATCGCTGGGATTCAGTAAGCTGTGCAATGACGAGCTGAATGCTTTTGTGAAGAGCACTGTAATTTATAATTTCCTCTTTCGATAGAGGAAATGTGTAGATGAGATCGAAGAGTGTGTTTTTGGGGGTGGATTGAGCGACGATAGAATGCAAGGCTTTCAATGCCGAGGTTGGCTCTTGTGGGATACTTATTTATTTGCTTGATAACATTACTAACAATATAATTTCAATGTTTGGAGAATCGCCATTATAATGAAAATAAGCAGATTCTTCGCATTTCTGCAAATATCAACAGACTCATACATAAAAGCATAAATAAAATAGAACTTCAGCCACAAATTCAGTTTTCGGTTGTAAATATATTTCCTTCGTCATTATTATGATGCTCTGAAAGTCTGATGAATATGCAGATTATCGCACTTTCGAATATTAATTGGTTAATGGATTTCAAAATTTAACAAACCTACCCTCAACCTACTCATGGCTTATCTTCATTTAATTCACTCACATACTCTCCAGTAACCTCTTCTCTAATATTGTACGGATAGCAGAAGCCTATCTCCGTGCTTGCAGCCGAACAGCCCAAAAAGAAGATCACGTTCAAGGCAAACAAATCATAAAGCAGTTTAGCAATCGATAAGGTTTCTGTGTTTTCATTGAGCGAGTGGAAATGGTAGATTAAATAATGTAAAGGGAAAATACCAGCTCCACGTTCATAGTTTCAAAGTATAAGTCTCGGTTCATGTATCCTCATATATGGAGGAACAAACACATAGAATAAACCCTACAACGATATCCATGCCTTGAACACATAAACTTGGCTTTGGAAGAAACTGTTTACTTTATAAAATCCGCCAGCGGCCAGCACACATCAGATGTTCTGCAAATTAAATGAGAAAAGTGCATGCTTGATACTTGATGATGTTTTATGGGTCTTGCATACTGAAGATGTAAAATGGTAGTTGGGATCCAATGAGCTGCCTGGGAGTGTTTGGGAGCGGACTCATGTTGCACTGCCCAGAGAAGTGCTTTTTTGTGTGAAAATATCTGAAGAACATATTTTAGTGATCGGAAAAACAGTTAGTTTTCAAATTAATTTTGTGGAGAGAAACATTGCTGCATAGTTTAAATTCGACGCATTGTAAGCCCTTGAAATATAAGATAATCAAAATCTGAGCCATCAAAACAAATTATATGGTTTCAATATTGGCATGGGCAAAGTAGCATTAGCAACAAGCAATAAAATAATAATACTGGATCACAAAAACACACTCAAATCAAACAAAAATCAACAACATGCTTAGCCTCTATTGCTTGCCAATCATCGATTCTAACACTAAATTGTTGTGAACTGTCTCGAATATGTCAACCAAGAGAATAGGCTATATTTTATGGACTTTCAGGGCGAGCTCTATTCCATTGCATTCCCATGTGGCGATGGCTCAATTCTTGAGGAACCTAATTTGTCAGGATAACTACAAAAAAGTATTGAATAGTAGAATTGCATTTAATAGTAGAATTACAACGAATAGTCCCATGAGGGCACTCCTCAAACTACCAGGATAATATAAAGTCCAAACTCCTAAGACAACTAAAGACCTATGAGCGGCGGGTAAAACCATGCAGCCCAACTTCAATTAATCAATAATTCACGCAGTCGTTCAATAATTCATATGAAAACCACAAACTCCAATCCCTGCATCGAGAACAACAGCTACACTCGCAAGAGCAATAACAATGACGACAATAACAACTTCACCAAACTTCACTAACAATTCCAATAGAATAACTCGCATATAAATGTCGACGTATCCGATTCGTAGCTCTCAGATTCGAATGGGGTTCTCAAATAGAAGCTATCTATAATTTTAACGCATGAACATCTAAGGCGAAGGTTGCTCGAGTAGAAAATCCTTAGCCTCGAAGAGAAGATAAAGAAATCGGAGAAGTTTGTTCTAATGCTCTGCAAATATGGGAGCAAAGAAGGGAAAAAAAATCATATCGATCAAGTGAAAGAGATCAGGGTGGGCTTGTCGTATAGTGTCGGCAAAGAGGCCTATTATCGAAAGTAGATGCAGGATAACTAAGTCTCTTAGCGGATTAGCAGCGCCGTCGAAGAGACCATCGCATATTTAGCATTATGATAAATTATTTTGGAATCTATGCAAATTTTCCATAATCAAAGTCCAACTCGACCAAAATTATCATATCTAAATATCCACCAAATTATCCTTATTAAGTTTCTAAGCTGCGGATCCATTTGTCCTTTATAATTGTGAGATTTCTATGATGAGAATGAAAGTGCATGGCTGTTTCTTACAATCTAACATTGCAACGAGCTAAAAGGGTTTAAAGAATTCCTCAAAGGATCACTGCTGATAAAAAACAATGTAGCGACAGCATTTCAATATTTGGAAGATCATTGCCTTAACATTTGTTCGATTTGTTTAGAGTTAATAATTAAATTAAACTTATTTAGAAAGCTAAATTAAATTAAGCCATATTCAGTTAAGTTATTAAATATAATTTCTATTCTTAAAAATTGCACATAGCAATTTACTTTTATAATATATAATATTAAAATGATTGGCTTTAATTATTTCAGCTGTATTTTATATTGAGGCCAACTACTTTTTTCAGGATTATTTTTGTATTTCAAATTCGCAGCTTTTCCTACTTTCAGTGGATAGTTATGTTGCTTTTGTTTTAATTGTGTGTATGCATTGATTGTCTGATAGCTCAAAATATTATGATGTTTTCTATTTGCCAATAATATAATTTAAATTCCGTTTTGAATTTAAAATGATATTGAGTTATAGAAATAATAACATAAATATACTGAATTTTTCGATTTTAAAATCGAAAAGCTTCGCTAAAGGCCAATTGAAAAATATAATGATGATTTAGTTTTTTGAGGCATATCTGAAATTAGACCAGGAAAAGTATCTATTGATATGAAGGATAGGCTATTTTAAAGATTGCTTTATTCTTCAATATAAATTTGGTAGCAACTCTTCGATTTAATAAAAAATTAAATAGAAAAATGGAAAAGAAGTGTTTGATGATTTTATTGTTCAAGCTGAATGCAGTGGCAACCCTTTGCAATCTAATTCAAAATGGAGACTTTGAAACCTTGAAACTTGATAGTTAATTTGCCGGCTATGCTTTTGAATACATAGATTCAAATAAGTCTTGTTGGTATAACAAAAATATTAATGAACAATGGCAAGGGATACAAAGATTCGACCCAATTACCACGAAGGCCGCTGATTTAGTGACAAGCAAATCGATATCGCTATGTCAAGATGTTACTTTAACTATGGGTTCAAAATATTAACTTACTTTTAATATTTATGTTCCACTCAGATTTTGCGATATGAGGACAACAGTTCATTTCAATAATGTGAAGTTAACAGATCTGTACATTCAAAATGAATCGACTTTTGGTAGGAAAACAGTTCAATTTGTGGCTTCAAAAACAAAAAATCAATTCTGCTTCTCATAAACTCATAGATCGCTCTCTTTAAATATATTTGATGCTTTGGTTGGGGGAAATTTAGACAATGTAACACTGGAGATTGTCAATGAAACTACAGATGAGACTGAAACTGAAATTCAAACTGAAAATGAAACTGAAATCGCATCAAATGATACTGAACAAAATGATACGGAAATTGTGGAAGACTTAGATTCGCCAGGTTAAAAATCAACTGCTCATAAATAGAAGCCACTTATCATAAACTTTCGTACGGAAACACGAGAGTTGGAGAACGTACTTCTTATGCACAGTGATGTTATTTATTTTGAAGACAGCTTATGGTATTTTAAGACAAACGTGGTGATTTACATAGAGGAAGAGCAACAGGAAGTAATCTATGAGAAAGACAGCGATGGCATGATTTTACTGAAGATACAGCTGAAGAGGAGCTACTCTCTCAGCACATTAAAAATGTTGATTCCGGAGGGCCGGCCGATGTTTATCGACTACACAAGCGTCATAATTATCATCGATAATAAGGAGACTTATTTGCACGCGCTCTCAGCCTCAGACGCACTCGTGTTAAAAAATGCAGCGGCTTTGTCAATCTATGGCGCCTCAATTGTGAGTGAAAGCAAAAAGTATATCGGGGCAACAGTTTGTTCCTACTTTATACTAAGTCTGCTAAGCTTTTGGAACATTAGTTTGATGTATTACTTTCTTCCCATAACGACTGTGCCTAAGTTCATCAAAGCCATTTATGCAGAAATGCTCGCCCTGCTGTACAAAAGCAGCATTCTGCAGTGGTTCGAAGATTTGTTTGGAGTGACATTGGAAACGAAGTTAGTTAGTTAGGAGCAAATCCCTGAAAAGATGGAGGCTTAGAATTAGAGAGGACTTTGGTTCGGCCATTTTGGCATGTCGACCAAGATAGTGGAAAGTAACATCGAAAACGCAGTCATTATTGTTCTACTCGCTGTGAAGCTGGCCCTGCTCAAAGCCTTCATTAAACTCAATCCCTGGAACATCACAATGAAACTGGCAATCAACGCAAACTTCGCAGGTGCCTTTGTCAGTGAAATTATCGGTATGAGCCCATTCATTATCGTTTCATCCGCGACTGCTTTGCAATTCAGTTTTTAAAATGGGCATGAAAAACTATAGAAAGTGAGTCATTACATTCTGACCTTCATCTGCATCGTTTCACTCTGCTTTTTGTATATATATGGCTACAAAAGACCCTTTCAGGATATTCCCGTTGGAACTGCGAACTAAAGGAAGATCATCCTCGAAGGAAAACTAATGAAATAAAAACAGGAGCGCAGAGAAAGCTATTATTCAGCGAACGAAATGCTGATCACTGTGGTGGTTCCCATTTTGGTGATCTTGGGAAATATGCCGATATTCATATGCTCAGTTTTCATGATCATTGCATATAAGTTCGTATTCGCTTTCGAAAACAAAAGGAAAATATCGCGGTTGTCGTTTGCGAGCCATTTGACATCAAACTTCATTTGGGCAGTCCATCATTCGACCTTCGCTCTGCTGTATATATTGGAATGGGTTGCGAAATTCAAAACAATTGAAAAGGAAACCATCTTGGAAATCTCCAAATACTGCGGGTTCATTGCTTTAACAACTGTCATCGGTGGAGGGTTCTTCGAAATCTTAAAACTTGTTTGCAATATTGTAGTCTCTATATTTCAGATTGTTAAGGCCATCTTTACAAGCTACTGTCAGAAAAGCGTCCATCCTATGCCATAGCTGGAATAACGAGAATAACCAGAAAAATCGGAATAACCCGAAGATGAAAATAAAAAAAGAGCTAAATAGCTTAAATTTATGGTAAAAGATTACATATAATAAAATTTGGGAAACTCCTTACAAAAGCCACAAACCCTTGGAAGAAAAGTAAATGATATTAAAATAAACAATGCCAGTCGACGTGAAAAAATCGCTCCTGTTGCTATGAAAAGAGAGGATTTATCAAAAATGGAATAATCTGAGATAAGGCTTGAAAAAAACATCAATACAATAGAAAAATTCACAATAATCACTTTGTATAAATTTTAGGTTGGTTTCAAAAATGTTATAAAAATTCATTTTACACAATTTGCATTAATGGGGATTACCACTTAAATGTGATGGAATATAACATGATTTAAATACTCTACCATTTTCATTTTTTATTGCCCTTATTGCAAGTTTTACACCAGGACTAATTGTAACTCGCATATGATAAAGGAATCTTTGAGTCTGAAATTAATTAGAATGTCATTGAGAAGTATTCAGTCTATTTTTAATTCTTACCAATGTGAGTTCACCCTCGTTTTCAAGTTTATGCATATTGTTGAACACTTAGATTATTTGATTTTTCTTTCCTGAGAAAGTGCCTCTCATTAGATCGTATACTGCGAAGTTTATAAAATCGAACTTCTTGAAGTATTTAGTTTCGAAGTGCAAGCTCAAAGCAGACAAAGCCTCAACCAGAATAATAAACTTTTAAACAATGAGCCACTCCATGAAAAGTGTATTGCATTTTGCAAACTTAAGAGTTTAAGCTTGTTCCTCACGAATGAATTTAGTCTTTGGGGAGCGGACTCGCAAGGTGTTGGCCAAATTGGTGTTAAAAACATTCAGTTTTTATAGTAGCTAGTTTATTTAATCCTTCCAATGAGTTTAAGCTGAGATCTTTTCGATGATTTACACTTTCATTTGTTCGAACCTTTTCGATTGAATTTCATCATAGGTGACATTTCCAACTCCTAAGTTCGTCTTGATGCATTTAATGCTGGACTTCTTGCCAATAACTTCAGATGGATTGCTCATGAGATTTTCCATACCTTCAATCCATTTGATCATAACTCGAAAGAGCTATGGAGAGTTGATCTACATCTTTTAATTATGAAATTAATAGAATTTTTCTGTGTTTTCCGATATCTTCCGACCAATTTTGATTTTGTTTCTTTTCTAATCCATTTGATTCTATTCGAGACGGAAAACTTTATCCATAAGCAAACTAGTAAACGATTGAAACTTATTATCAAGTTCCCCTAAAATCATGTTAATGAACAGCTTAGTTCGATTGAGTATTTCCATGCGTGTGGCAGTTCTTTCAGTAAATATGTACCTACTGTTCACCAGCATGCAATTTTAATGGAGGTTGATAAAACTGGCATTTTAGAACTTTGATTAGAGTTAGTATTCAACAAAGAGGTTTTTGCTTCTTGGATACTTGCTGGCGATATACTCTAAGATTGCTTTGTTCATGTGATTCATGATTTCGAAGGGATTTTATCTTTGAGGGGTTTCCGTAAATTAATTGAGGCCTTTGATTATTAGCAGGAACGCAGTTAGACATTATGAACAAATGAGGATTTTGGCTTCTTCGGTCATTAGCTATTTGGAGAGTAGTTTCTTTAGTGCTTAGGCAATTGTTTTGTCTTCATAGTAGCCGAGGATCTTTTAGACTTGCTGTAGAAAT
Source organism: Brachycentrus maculatus (assembly GCF_059751285.1). Lineage (NCBI taxonomy): Eukaryota > Metazoa > Arthropoda > Insecta > Trichoptera > Brachycentridae > Brachycentrus > Brachycentrus maculatus. The sequence continues at coordinate 30,028 of NW_028282342.1, read as the reverse complement.
TATTTGTTGTATCCCACTCCCTTTTCAATTTTCAATTTTCAAAGTCTGTATTTGTTTATATAATTTCTTCTGCTGTATATCGGCACTTGACTCTATTGTTTTTGAACTATGTGAATGAAGTTCTTATTGGGTTGGGAGTTTGCGGGCTGCATTTAAAGATGTGTTTGTTAGATATTGCATTGGGTTGAAAGCACTTATTTTTTTGTTGGCTAGAGGGTTATGGCTGACTGCAAATTCTTCGTTGTAGACTGCCTCTACATTTGATTATTCTGGGCTCTCATCCTTGTAATAATGAGTAGATGGGATGATGCTGATTTGAAAGCCAGAGACATAAGCCATTCGTCGAAGAGAATGGTTTCTCGTCACATTGCTTTAATTTGAGCTGATGTTATTATAGATTTGCTTTTTAGTAATTGGTTTCAACACATTGCATCTCTTTGCGAGATTGGACTACATCTTTTTCTTTAAATTTAAATTTACAACTATATGTTTCATTATTGCATATAATAATGGCCTTTTGCAATTAGGATAAGCAGAAAAATGAACAATCAAGGCCATAAAAACAAACAACAGACAGACAGACAATCAAAATGTTTGACATGTACATGTGGGATGCAGCTTTTATCTTTGGAACTAAGGCCCAACAATGGCATCTGAGTCGACATCTGCCATATATTATTAGATTAGGTTTGCTCTTTTGCTCTTATTCCATGAGACTATTTGCTGGATTATCGATTCGACACTTGCAGTGATTCTGTACTGAAAAATGCCACATTGGAACTTATCCGATATCGTTTTTATCATTGCTTTCGACACTTTTCTCTTATATTTGTCCTTCTGGCAGATTTCCACCTTTGACTCTATGATATGCACACTCAGATCTTTATATGCCTGCAGCCCTGAATATTAGATGGTGTGTACTTTCGGCGATCATGCAAGCCCGATGGTATGTGAATTAGCTCGTTAAATCGATGAAGAGTAAGACTGCTTTAAAGTCTTTGAGAAGCCCTAATGCTTGGTATGCATATTTTTGGTCACCTGACGAGTCCCAAATTTGGGCAATCACAGGAGGCTTTGATATTCGCATAGTAAAAAATGCGAGACTGGTTGTGGACTTCGGCAGTTTCTCTGGCACTCGATTGATCAGTTGAGTAATGAACGAGGTTTTGCCTGTGCTGATGTCCCCGACCAGCATCATCTTAAATAACTCGTCTTTCGTCGTCTAATCTTGCATATTATTATTATTATAACATGCATGCATATTTACATAACTATACAAAATCATAAAAACATAGAGAACAAAACAAATGAAGTGAATGAATCTAACATAATGAGCTTATGCATACACCCATCTAAAGTCTGATTCGATAAGATAAATACAGGTTTTGAAGTATGATTGCATATTTATATAGAATCACTCCTCCATATACTTTATGACTCTTCTGGTCGATTCGATGTACTGTAACATTTATTTTAATGTTTCGGGGTAGACTCTCTTTTTGTTGATACTAACAGTTTCATTTGGATTTTGGTGTGTAACTTCATCGAATTCGAAGCTGATCCTGATGACATTTGTGAGTGTCCTTTCGCAGTTTCTGTTTTTATAACATTAAACCACCACATGAATAATCTCCGAATTCACATATGAAATCACTGCTTATAATTAGACTGATGAGCCTACTTCGACTGGCCCTAAAAACTGGACATCGTCGATATGAGTGCATTTTGGGTGAAGTCCCTTTAAAAAACGATGAGCCGTCAGCCAGCCGAGCTCGTAAGATAGACGCATGATGTATCCCCCGAAGATTTTACCGGAAAGGTTCTTATCTTGTAAATGCATTAATAATGTGTTCTTTTGAAGGGTTTAGCGCATTGGCACCCATTAGTTTCCTACTTATTTTTTCTATACTTGCAGCATTAGGCTATGAATTTTCGAAGACTCCTCGTATGTTGGGGGAGATATAGAAAGTGCAGCTTTTGATTACTCTCTGCGGGTGATTTGTCTTCTTTTGCCTAACTAAACCTTTAATCCGAAATTATGCTACTCTTCTACGATATTGAGAGGTGGGACTTTATAAGCTTTTCCTGTTTTTTTATCTCGAGCTGCCATTACAAACTTCGCAGAGCATGACAGCCTCTAATTTTCCTCATTTTTGATCTTTTGCAGTACATCGATTTGCACTTCCATAGAGCTGCTGCCAACGTGAGTCACGTAGCCTGCAAACTTGCAGTCGATGTCTGCGTGGATGGGATGGAAAAAATCTATTTCATCAATGCTAGCAGTAACCGTGTAATATGGTAGCTATTCCAGTTTCATCTCGACTTCCGCTAGGGCCGAGCAATACCTGTAGGCAACATTGGCAGCAATATAATCCATCAGTTCGAGAATCCTGCCGGTACGAACATACTGAGTGTAAAACTGAATCATTTTCATACGGAGCTGCTCACTGCTCTGAAATGGTAGAATAACCTGGTAGAAACTATGGGCAGGAGTTGAAAACTGAGAAATATCAGACAATCGCTTGGCGGCTTCGAATACTTGAATGCGATGTTTTGAACTATCAAAGAATGTTTGCACCACTCGATCAGCCGCGCTTGACATTTCTTTAAGCTGCACAATTTATTTAGGCTTGTATAACAGCGCAGTTTAGGTTATTGAACGTATATATTTCCGGGCTGTGAGCCCTTCTTTGCTCAGCTGTGAGAATCTAAAGAGAATGCTATTTGAAGCTTTAAACATATTTAAATTTTAAGGAGCATAAACAGGCCAAATTCAGACATATCTAAATAAGCACAATGGTTAATGTTGTCGGAACTAAATACTAAATAATAAGCGATCATGCTGGAGAAACATTATCATATGCCAACTTAAAGAATACGAGTTTAAATGTGAGGAATAAGGCAGTCTGGGCTCCCACTATTAAACCAAATATCACGTATTTTTTCGATTGCTCAATATTCTCTAAGTAGTCTTTTAGGCTGAAAATCAGAAATGCGGATGTATTCACCATTCCGTAGGCTATGAGTAGCCACTGTAGGGGCGCAATTGGAAGAATGCACAACAGGAATATTGGGATGAAACAGCTGAAAGAATAGCCATACAAGCATATCACCTTTATTATCCAATCAGTACTTCAGGCAAGCTGAGTCTTTGAACCCCGAATAGCTTCATCAGGAAATACAGAGCAACTGGGAACCCGAAACCAAATGAATAAACCACCACGACCCCGTATCTGACCAACTATAGCTTAAACAAGTATTAGTTCTTTTCCCAGTTAGCAAAGTATCGCGAGAGATTGCCTGTTGAGCTCAGCAAGAAGATGAGGGTGGTCATCATCCAGAAAGGACCATAAAAATCCGCATTGTTATCCAAGTTCTCAATGAAGGTTCCTTTGTTTGGCAGAAAAGAAAGCCTTATGCGATCCAACACATCTGCTTGGCTCACCCTGAAGAACTGTTCATAGAATTCAAATTTCAAAAATTTAGTACATCCTGTTGGCACTTCAGCCGAATAACTTCCTTTATGTTGTTATTGATTTGGCGGTGTTGCAGCTTCTTCGGAGTCTGGACTACCTACGATATCCTCAGACTTCCATAAAATAAAAGACTACCTTTTGAGTTCGGATGTTGTGAGGATTCTGAATCTGAGCGTATGGAGAGTATGAGTCGTATTCTCCTTACAATTGTATGCCAAAATCCATGCTGTATAGAGTTCGAATTTATAAATGAATTATGCAAATAATTTATAATTCAAGAAAAAGATATACATGAATAGGAGCAATGCAAATTCATGGAAATGCTATTCTGTTATTGTTCTAACTTTATAAAATGATATAAAATAACACTTATATGAAAAAGTTAAGCAGTCATTATATTTATCATTCCTCTTCCTCTTCGTCCCCCTACTTCTTCTTTCTTTCTCGTTCCTTTTCCTGTAAGTAATTCTGATTATTATTCTTACTCTTATTGAGATCACTCTTCTTATTTTACTCTTTAATTTTATTTATGTTTGTGTTGTTCTTGCTATTTGGGATTATTGTTTATCTTCTTTCGATATCCTAGAAATCGCTGAATTAATTTATGCATCTGATCAACATCTTAGGAGCTTAGCTTTGCTTTTAGGAAGTGGCGATATCATCGTCATTATCGTCGTATGTCCAGAAGAATTAGTTTTCACGTTTTGGGTTATTATTTTGGTTTTTGCCTTTGTTGCTGACTTAATCTGTAGGCAAGTTATCCTTCAAAGTAAGGCCTTCAATAGGGAACATTTTTTATAGTGTAATTGTTTTGCCTTATATTTTGGAATCTTTTCGATTGTTTATTTATTTTTATTTCTTTTCGCTATTGAAGCTATCAGTGTTGCTGTCAGTTTCCGAATCGTTGGAGTTGCCTATAATATTTTAATTCCTGTTGGCATATCCCCATTTCTACCATAAATTAACATCGGTTCTCATTTCGTGCAAATAAACAATAAAACGCAGTAACTAAAACCCGAAATATATGAGCATTGCAACCAGAATGACAGCAAGTATGATCCAGCTGACAGCAAGTCTCCCAGGCGTGTTTGAACCATCTCCAAGCATAGTAAAAACTGCTAGCAAGATCATTGCTACAAACTGTGTCGTTTCTCCAATGAACAACACTCGATTCTCTAACATATTCTTTTAGAGTCCATAGGCCTTGATTAAACCCATCGATATGAACAGTATGACGGCAATGACGCCGATCACGTACTAAGCATACTCTCTTGCCAGCACTAAGGCCAGAGCGATGACAAACTTCCTCACGAGCAAAAAAGTATACTTCGATTTATCTGGCAATTGTATGAACAAAAATATCGGATACGCAACCAGAACGGCAAGCATCGGTATCGTCAGGACTGATGCAATGAATGACACAAAGTCGGTTTAATTTGAGAAATCGAGTATTTGCAATTGAGTCAGGGTAAATATCGCCAGCGGTAGGTATGAGATGTAAACTAAGCGATTGAGAAACAGTAAGATGAAGTTTTATATGAAGTTCTTCTGTAAGAATTGAAGCACTCTGAGGGATATCGATCGTTTTTCGATGTCTTCTACTTTCTTGACCGATATTTCAGATTGCTGCTCTTATTGTTCCACCTTGTTGTAGTTTAGAGATTTCTGGAGGCACTTGTACAGCAGAAGAATTAACAGGAATATGAAAAGGCCGACAACTGTCAGAATCAAGTTGGATGCACAATTCGACAGCAAGCCCATGTTGGTAACATAGCCGAATTTGCCAAACTCGTAGGTTTCATGCTGGGGGATAACACCCATCATGAGTTTGCTCAAATGAGCAAGATACCCGCTTTGTAGGAAAGAGGCCAATGTGATAGGATAGTGCAAGTTTATCAAGGCAAGCACATACACCAGTTGTGCGAAATCGGTCATATAGGGATTTCTCACCATGCCAATTAGTGCACACAGCAACAATACGCCCCCAATCATCACCTACATTGATGCTAACGATGGTAAATCACTGGGATATTTGTCATAGCCTGAAACTACGATCTTCTTTGATGTTCGTTGGAGGGGATTCTTGTACGTTGAGAGTGCATTGAGGAATTTGACTTATATCGTCAGCTTTGAGAATGATTATGAGGGATATAGCTGCAATTTTATATTCTTACTGCCAGTGTAGCTACTTTCTACTAAGGCTCTCCTCAATGTTTAGTTTTTGTTAGCTGGGCTGGACTGCGTTGTTTGTGTGAGGACTTCATACTCAAAATATATGCCCAGTAGCTCGATGAGCGGGGATGTGACTCTTTCCGCATAAATTGGTTCCTCTCGAAACTGTATTCCCATGAATATTTCTTCGCCCTTGGTCCACCACGTGACATCATAGAAGAGCCCATTGTAACACTATTCCTCGCTGGAGCAAGCTTGGCACATGTAGAGCGCGTTGGAGATTGTATTGGAGGGGCATTGCTTATAGCAAAAGTAGTCTGTACCCAAATATTAATCCGTATTGCACCCTGTTTTGGAGCACGTTCGGTTCATCTGATGATACTCGAATGCTGGGCATTTGCTATTGCAGAGACGTGTGCCAGTTAAGCGATAGTAGCCTTCCGGACAAGTCTCTCCGACAATGCATTCAGCGCTTCCGACCAACAAGAAAGAATTATCCATGCAGGCCGTGCAAGTAAAAGCATCTGAACAGTTATAGCAGGGATAAGAACAAGGCTGGCAGATCCCAGAGGAAGAATACATTGTCTATGGGCATTGAACGTAACACTAGCCGAGATGCTGCACTTTGTTGCTTGCACACAAAATGCATTTAGTGTCATTGGTGCACGTCTGACAGTCACTCCTGCAAGCTTTACATTACATTCGTGTAGTTGCCTAATAGGGAGCTGATGCGGGATAGAAGGATATTGGGCATTCAGAGAGACATTGTGCGTAATTTTTAAGTTGATTAAAATAGTAAATGAGGTTATTGGGGCAAGTCACACAACTGATATGGCTGGTGCATTTCTAGCACAGTCCTAAACACGCCAAACACTGTTTTGCGATAGTCTCTCCGAAATAAAGGTCTGGGCACACCAGCAGGCACTGATTCTCAAATAGATAGTATCCATTTGAGCACTGAGTGCAGTTAGAGCCAGTCCCCTCACATTATTTGCAGGGGGACAAGCAGGTTTAGCACATTGCACTTTGGTTTGTGAACTTACCACTTGGGCACGAAGTGTAGCAGTTATATCCCACAAGAGTGCCACTCATGCAGCTCAAACATTAGTTCTAAGACTGACATTCCAAACATGGGTATTTGCAGGATTGGCAGGTGACGCTTTCGAGGTAAGTTTTGTTTGGGCATGCGGATTGGCATGACATGCTCGACAGGACAAGGTAGAAGTTAGGCTTACAACTGAAACAGTAAGTTGCAGATATTGAGCAAGATTAGCATGCAGGGTCGCAGGGTAAGCAAGATTGATGAACTCTGTAAGTCTTTTCAGGGCACTCAGTTATGCACTTCTGAAAGGATGAAGGATAGTATATATACCCAGAGGCACAAGACTTGCAGTTTGTAGAAGTCAATTCGCAAGTCTTGCATGGCATTTGGCATCGCTGGCAGATTCTTCCCAAAATATAGTATCCATTCTCATAACATATAGTAGTATTGCTAATACAAGAGTGGCCATACAGATAATGGCCCTATTTGCACGCAATGCAGTATTCAGGACTAAAACAGCTTTGACATAAGACTGGACAATCTACGCAAATTCCATTGCTCTCATACATACCATTATCGCATTCTTTGCATTCGTAGTTATTCAGATAGCCAATGCGACAAGATAGGCATTCAGACCCTGTTCGACACTACAAACATGGGAACATACACTTGCTGCATTTCGAAGTAATCTGTTAGTTGTAGTATTTGTTGAGAGGCGTCATGGCTGAGCAGTTTTGCACACAAATATTGCCGGCATTTGGAGTGTCAGACATATGAAGATAATAGCCATATGTGCATTTCGTGCAGTTGTTAATATTTCTTGAGCAAGATGAGCAGGGAGATGTGCAAGCTTGACACTGCCTGGCATTTGTGGCTTGATCGGCGAGTGCAACGTGAGTTGAAGGGCACTGGATGAGACAACTGGGGCTTGCTACAACTGAACTTAAATACACGTATGGGACCACACAAGATAAACAGCTTGTGAACGACGTGCATTTCTCGCATGGGGCCACACATTTCCTGCACCTCTCAGATGACTAATAATGGAAGTCAGGACATGATGAGTAACATTGCCCATTGTGCAGTTTGGCGCCGGAGGAACATCTGGTACAGTTATTTCCCGAACATATGAGGCAATCAGTAAACTTCACAGAGCATAAAGTGCAGACATAAGTCTAATTATTATTGAAGTAGGACTCTGGGCATTGACTTCTGCACTAGTTATTGAACAAATAGCCCTCAACACAACTCAAACATTGATCAGCATTAATGCATTGCTTGCAGGGATACTTACAGGCCTCGCATCTGCAATAACCATTTGTATCGACACTCCTGTAATATTAACCTGTGCACCCTGCGTTTGTTGTATTACTCACACACTTCCCCGTTTCTATTAGGAGGCAAGCACCGACCTGACAGATATCGCACTTGTTTTTCATGCTGCATTTATAGCAGTTGGCCTCGCATTGGGAACATTTGTTGAGAGTCTGGTTTGCGTAGAAGCCAATAGGGCAAGAACTTAGGCAGCTGCCTTAGAAGTGGTAGTTGTAGAGGCATGATGTGCAGTTTGTAGCGGATATGCACATTAAGCATGGAGGTACGCACTGCACGCATGAGTTATTGGCGGAAGAAGCATAGTAGCGCTAGGGGCACGACGCTAGACAGGTGTAATCATGGAAATATCGAGGGGATGAGCATTTCAAGCAATGAGTGGCCCAGCGTTCGCATTAGAGACATGATGCATCACACACCTCGCACTTGTTGAGCAATTCATCACCATATTTGCCTTTGACGCATTGATTCACACATCTGGTGCCATCATAAAACCCAACAGAGCAAGATAGGCATGCTGTTGGAGATGTGCAGAGCCTGCATGGAGATATACAAGGCTCACAAAGGTTTCTCGTAGCTGAGGCATAAGTTTGAGGAGGACAAGTAGTTTGGCAAGTCGAATTAGGCAGCAAATACCATCCATTCACGCAGGACAGACATCGGTTGACCGACGTGCAAGCCGAACAAGGCGAGACACAGGAGGAGCAGAATTTCTCTTAGACATTTGCAGAATTGGTCGTAGCATCTGGGTAGAAGTTCAACGGGCATGAAGCCAAGCATGACCGATTCTGAAAGTACTGATAGTAGATAGAACAATTGCTTACACACTTGTACGATGATACGAACAGAGGGGATGGGCAAATCTCACAGTACTACTCATTCAGGCATTGGTAGCAATCTGAGGGGCACTTGGTCACTCGGATCAGCAATTAAACCACATATATCGAAGTTGCGACATTGGAGGAATCATTTTCAAGGCGGATGTGGAGATTGTTGGAATGCACGTAGGTTGTATTGAAGGACTTGATTGTGATTACATCAGGCGATAGGGGTAATGCTAATTATTAGGATTGTGGTGTTTGTTCGGAGGATATGGCAAGTGTGAATAGAGTGAGCCGTAAAGGAGCCGTAGCTGAGGTTGCAGTTGACCTATACTTGAGACTTAATGTGACTCGATAGTAGCTGGGCAGACTAGCAAGGGATAAAGTATCGCCTGAGGATATTTTGTAGGAGTATTCAGATGTGGAGGGTTATTGGGTGAGAGCCTAATTGGTGGAGATCACGGCACGCAATTTGGAAACATCATTGTAGGCATAATAATAGATTTGATAGTATGACACGCTGTTCAGGTCCACATTTATGTATGGCTTGCACCACTGCAAGCTGCTATTCGATGTGGTATAAGCAAACACTGAACATCTCACACACTCATTGGGGTAAACACTATTTGCTCCCTGACATAAAACTGATGCACCTAGCTTGCATTTAGAAATAGATGCACTCCAGTAATAGTTTTGTTGGCATTGCGCACAGATGTTTGCTGAACTGCAATACACGCACGGTCCAGTTATACTACTATCGCATGTTATTAGGGAGCAGGCGCTGTTAGACAGAGCATATCCTTCGAAGCATTTAGAGCATCTCGCTGGGTTAAACTGATCACATTGCAGGCATTTATCGGCTGTGCAGGGGTTGCAGGTTATTACTGTGGTGTTCAGATAGTATCGATCAAGGCATTTCTCACAGTCTGCGTTACTTGAGCACTTTTGGCAGTTGAGAAGGCAAGGCACGCAGTAATTATTTGACAGGTAGTACTCAGGTAAGCAGCTTGATGCAGCAATGGGAGTCAGGCACGTTGCCGAATGTAATATCTCACAGGCGATGCAACTCTTGCTGGAAATCGATTGGTTAGTGGGAGGGCTGTAGGGTGGCAAGCAAGTGCTGCAGGAAGTGCTGTTTACGCAGGAGAGGCAGTATTAGGGACATGACAGACAGACTAGTACTCCTTATGCAGTCGAGGGGTAGTATTGCTGTGAACATGTGCTACACTGGCTCGCAGATGAACAAGTTTCGCATTGCTGAGGGCAAGGCAAGCATTTCCCAATGTAGGCCAAGCATGCAGCCACGTAGAATACGATAGAACATTTCAGCATCTTTATTATACTATATGATTTGCTGATATGCCATCTGATATCAATTATAAATGCATGAAGCAAAGTTATGATCAAATTTAAAAGCCAGGGTACCTTTTACCCTTATAAATAGGTTTCTAGCTTAAGTCCCGAAATACTCTTTAATTCAGCTAGTTGCTCTATTCCCCCCATCTTCCATCAGATTCCTCCTATTCAAACTATTCCCGTTAATTCTGTTATAAATTTAATGATTGAGAATCGTATTAATTTTATTGGTCTGGAAGTTAGTTTGGTGGTATATTTTTGTTAGTTTTGGGTTATTCTGCCTTTGCTTTGGCCAATGCGAGGATGAGCTCGACTCCAGGCTCATCTGTGCGTGCAAGTGCAAGTAGCTACTCGAAACATATTATGGCCTTTTAAAATTCACCAATGTTATAATGGGAACTACCTTTATAAAACAACAAGTCGGAATTGGTTCGATAGTGGGAATGGGCTGCAGCCCTGTTCAGAAATGTTACAGCTGTACTGTACTACTCTAGATAAAAGTGGCACACTCCCTGAAGGAACTCGATTTCTTCGCAACTGCATGCTGACACATCCGAGGCATTCTGCAGGAGTGTTCGGAACAGGTTGGGTGAGATTTTCAATGCCTTTTTGTATTAACCTAATGCCATATAGCACTTTATTCTCCTTGCCTTCACGCACTCGACATGTTTGTTGTTGGCACTAACTGAACTGTAGCATTTCAAGGCCTGTCTATACCTTCCAAGCCGCTGTAGATTATCGCCCTTTATCAGAAACAAATAATCACGATTCGCCGATTTGAATCTAAATAGTTTATTGATGCATTTGTGGGCTGCCTCGTAGTTGCCCTATTCAATTTCCACCAGTGCAATCGACTCCCAGTATTTTGAATGCCCTGGAGCTAGGCTTGCTGCCTCCTTAAATAAAACAAGGGACTCAGTGACCAAATCATACTCGTACAATCGAATTGCACTTTTGTGTTTCTGAAAAGCGAGCGTCTGTCTCAATCTTTTCATCTTATATTCCGCTCTTAAAATGTATTACATAATCAGAAATAGAGATCAATATTAACTATGGATATTAGACCAGACATTCAAATCAAATGTCAAAGCAGAGAACAAATTGAATCATTTCTTGTTTGAATGTGTTTGTAACTCTTTGCAAAGATCTTCGAGGAATTTAAAAGGCGATTGACTATTTCTCGGTATTTGTTTCATTTTCTTTCTAAATTTCAGAATTCTTATCTTCCTCTTCGTAATTTCTATTAAATCCAACTTTATGCCATTGGAAAGGTCTTCTTTTTTGAGCTTAAATGCATTTTGAAATGGCGCTTTGATGTAGAAATTTCGTTTGTTGATTATTATTCGCATTTCAGTCTTTTTGATATTTATCAAAAAGTTTTAATCTGAAAATTTGTGCCATACAACTAATAACAAACTAAAGCCATCAGCTATTCTCAAAAGTTAATCCTTTAAATTTATCCTTCAAAGTTCTCAAATGCTGAATGATAAAACTCAGGAACCCAAAAACTGCCCAACATCACCAACTAACAATCCATCAACAGATTGCAAAGAAACTGATTTCAACAGTCAGGCACTTTCAGGAACAATATGTTTAATGTCATATAAACTCTTATAAATGAACCTTGATAATTATCAGCTCAAACGATATAATTGCTGAATTATTTAGGCTTTTGGGATTCAGCATATGCATAGAATTAATAATATATGTGAATGAATGCATATTAATTTTTGTGTTTTAGTATGAGTTAATTAAAAAAGAATTTAATGGATATTAGGCGATGACGATTTATTTATTGTGATTCTGTAGAATCATGGTTTGGGTGAAAGAATATATTATTGGTATGTATACATTATTTATTTTGGAATCGGAATTGGAATTTATAATTTGTTTATGCGAACTCGTGACTAATATCCCTATATTTTAAGATATTAGAATGTAGGAATTATGAAAAGAAATATGTTTAGAATGAAAGGATTGATTCATAATTCAATGGTGTGGCCGAAGACGTCAAGTCTCTTTTGGATGCTTTGCAACTATTCTTTGAGTTCTGTGTTCCTTTTGCCATTCTTCGTGTTTCGGGATTGGCACAGCTCCACCTGCTTTTCGAAACGTTTGTTCTTCTCGTTGTAAGCGCCCAGCACCTTCACACACTGCTGCGCCTCCTTCAGACAAACTTGCGACTTCTCCTGCATCCCGCTGCATGTTGGAGCAGTGGACTTCGCCTGGGACGACTGGGACTAAGACTACTGAATCTTTGTGACAGATGCCATCTGAGTGCGGATGGTTTCGAGGTCGGCAGTCACTCTGATATATGTATGCGCCAATACGGCTGCTAACACCAAGCAGAGAGCGATTGTTAGCTTTTTCGGAGAGCCCATCGAAGATTATATAATTATTATACACGTAAACAAGTGTGCGTTCTGAGTCCTGAACGGGTATTTTAAAGTCGAGTCCTAATATTATATTCCCCCTATGATGTTTTTTTAGGACGTCGATGGCGCCAAAGAAAAGTTCAAGTTGATTAAGTACGACGACCTCCGCAGCGGAAAGAGGAAACAGGAAGATCAAGAAAAACTGAATCAACTGATGTTCTTCGCCCATCTCACTGAGGAAGGAATTGAAATACATTCTAAGCCAATCGAAATGCCTTTCGTAGAATCCGAGTTGGTGACATCCTTAAATTTTGACGAAGTTGTGATCGCGCAAAACCTTTCTAGACCCTCAAAATCGATATACGCATTCGGCATAAAGAAATAGAGGGATCAACTGATATTTGCGATGAGGTTCGAACGATAGAGTGATCTGAAAGAATACTACGCCCTGTTTATGGAGGCCTTTGAGAAGGACAGCAAAGCGAAGAAGTCGGAGTTTAACTATTACCCCATTGAAGAGAATCTGCGCAAGATCATCGAAAAGGTCATACTGAAGTCCCAAACAAAGTGGGAACTCTACAAACAGCTCATCCACAAACTGAAGGACCGGAACAAAACGCTGACCCCCCTGCAGCAGAAGTTGGTGATAATGGGTTTGGTCGGACAGGAGCACGACGTCGAAGTGGCTATGCGGAAGGAGAAGATCGAAGCCTATGACATCGAAAAGAAGGAGTACATTGCTGAACTCAAGGAACATGCGGCGGATATTCAGATCGAGGCAGAAACTGGCCAATTGGCGAAAAACAGGGGGCCCTCAAAACGTTAGATGGAAGGAGTGGTGGGTCTCAGCATCGAGGACTTCCACGAGGAGAACGAAATCGAACTGACGAAGAACTTCGAAGACCTGCTCTGCCTCAAAAAAATCCCGGACTATACGGAGCTCATAATTGACGGCCAGTTTAAGAATTGCGAAGAGATGGAAATGGACATCGAAGAGCCCCGCAGAAAGGACCACACTCCCGAAAAGGCGACTGCGGAGAAAGCAAAGATACCATCGAAGGGATATTCAATAATGTGCAAATAAGAAATCCGGGAAGAAAAGCAGAAACCGAAGAGTGCCGAGAACTTCAGTCTGAAGGCGGAAAAGGCTGTGGAAACGGTGAAACTTTTATACCAAACGATGAAAATCAACAGCCAGCAAATGGAAGAGGCAGGCAACTACGATGATCGGCGAGGCCCATTGGCTGAGGTGCTCGACGAAATAAAGAACATCCTCACGGAGCTGGAAAAGGAGTTCGAGCGTGACAGGACCGAAAACAAACACATTCCGGAGTTCATTCGGCAGGCGTCAAACAACTTTATGCAGTACAAAAAGTTTAAGTTCAAATTTTCCCAGTGAGAGATTGTAACGCTGTGAGAAATCGAATGAGGGATTGCGTGATTGCAGTTTTTGATTGAATTGAATGAGGAATTACAATTGTGATCGAATTGTAGCTGTTTAAAATAAATAAACGAGAATTTTAAATTGTAAATATAAGCATAAGAATCAAGTTTACGCTTATTTTCCAATTTTATAATAAATTGATAAGCATATGCATTTTCGAAACAATAATTACGGTGAAAGGTCCCTACAAACAGAACAAACTGTGGTACAGTGCGGCCTTCATGAACTACGGACACTCTCAGTGCAGTCGGAGCTTTTTAAATTAGATAGCGGTACAACAATGATGAAGTCGAATTCATGTTGAAAAACGAACGCAAAAATTTCAAAGAGGCGAATGAAAAATTTTGAGTGTGATTTGGACTATGAAAGGAAGCTGCGCATTAAATTCGAAAAAACTCATGAAAGTCAAAGACAAATTCAGCTATGGTCGAGAATGAAATACTCCACAGTGAACTCATCAGATTCGAGGACCTTTAAGGAGGGAAAATTCAGGAATTGGAAGCTAAGTTGTATATGGAAGGAAGTAAAGAAACTACGAAAAAATTGCAGCGCAATACAACGCAGAGTTTAAGAAGTTCTAAAAGGAAGGCCAATCGTAAGTCAAACAGATTACGTTCGACTTCGAAAGGAAAATCAAAGGCCTTGAAGAAAGGGAAGGAAAAAACCGCAGAAAACGTGCACAGAGTAACTGAAAGCATAATCATACAACTTAACTTTGGAAAACAAGAAACTGAACAACATACTCATATCAGAAAAAAACTGACCTTCGAAGAGGAAGTGCGCGATCTGAAGAACAGAGCGTGCGAATAGGAAATTAAAAGACACAGAATATTCTGAGCCAGCAACTGAATCAGTCTAATTACATTGCTAGCAAACTGAAAGAAGAACTCTCCGAGAAGGACAGTCTGATCGGCAGGGGACTCAATGACAGTGAGCAGTAGTTGCAAAGCATGCGGCGGTAAAACAAGCAGCTCACATTCACAATCCGGGATTTGCGGATGAGCCACAAAGAGTATGAGGGCGAATGAGAGCGGAAGCGCAGAGAGCTCGCGGAGAGGTCGAACATGTTCGAAGCCGAGGTCCTGAAATAGAAAGAGTAATGCTAGCGCATCTGAAAAATTCTGAAATCTCGAGTCAATAGGACCATAAGCCACGCGGTGGCCGACAAAAAGTGATTGTGTATGCGCCTTATTTCTGACCCTTCGGCATTTTGGGTTGTGTATCATAAAAAATTGCCACTGCCAGGAATCGAGCCTGGGTTCTCAGAGCCACAATCTGAGGTACTAACCACTATACTACAGTAGCCATCATACAAGTGTACGTACAACAGTCCATTAATAATGAAATTTTTGACTACAGCTTCAGATAAACATTTCTTGAGTCAAACCTAATTGTGCAAAATTCAGACACTATTTCATTTTCATGACAGCGAATTATATCTCTAAAATCATTCTTACCTTCATCTTATTTATCAATACTATCCCTCCGATGTCCTACATAAATTTTCATAAAGCCCCAAAGAACATCACAAACATTTGCAAATTATAATATACATTGAATGAATTGAATGCAAATTCCATAAAGTTGCTAATATTAATATTAATATATAAATAACTGAGATTTTAATGAATAAGTTGGATATTTGATGTCAATAGAATTTTATAAATAATCAGAACTCAGAAGTGGCCCAATAGTCAAATGCCGTGGAGTTATTGACCATTTGAAGCTGCAGATATTCCAAACGATTCCAGGTACACATTATGAGTGATATTATTTAATAGGTAGCACTAAGTTAATAAGGAGTGGGCTCATATGCTTTCTCTTTGATTTATCCTTCTGGTTGCAATTAAGCCTTGTCAAGCCATCATAATAATTACCTGAAATACTATGACCAACTATGAAAGGGTATGTCAGGATTCAGGAGGCCGAGTCGCCAAACGAGCCTCAGGATCCGAAGCATATCCCTTCGAAGGCCTTAATGATTTGTATAAGATTAATTGATCAGCAACTATAAACAAACAATCAAGATTTCAATATTATATTAATTTAACCATAGCTAATATCATCGATATATTGCGTGATTATTTATTAATTAAATCATCGATTATTTTTAGAATATTCAATATAATCACATTATTGTTGTTATTCAAATTCAATTCTCAATATATTTATTTGATGAAGAATTATACAAGCTTCCAATTAGAGCATATTTCCATCATGGTTGCACATTTATCTTCGAGTTTGCTCCATTATTTTAACATTTGCTTTATTTATTTATACGTCATTCGATATTATAGCTGTTTTGGTCAAAGCGGCAATCATGGAATATATAGCCATTTGATGGGGATCGACTAAAATAGTTATACTAAAAGAGTTGGGGGAGTATAAAGGCAGAATGAGGGAATTGGTTTGGAAATTTGGATTGAAACCAACGATTATTTCGAATTTATATATTAAATTTCAAAAAGATGCCTCAAATGCTTGAAAAAGTGGGGAAGAACTTTAAGATCATCAGGAAAATTGATGAAGGGGCTTTCGGGCAGATCTACCAGGCTGTCAACACTCGCACCAATCTCGAAGTCGCCATCAAAATCGAGCCTGTCAATACCGACCACCCCCAGCTCATTTACGAGTGCAAGCTCTACAACTACCTTCATAATGATTCAACTGTCATTGACAAGGGGATCCCCCAACATCTATTATTGCTCCACCGAAGGTAATTGCTCTTTAACTCAGGGGACTACAACGTTTTGGTGATGGATCTCATGGGGCCCTCATTGGAATCCCTGTTCAACCAGACTTTAAGGAAGTTTTCTTTGAAGACTGTGCTCATGCTCATTGACCAAATGATCGCCAGAATTGAGTACGTTCACAACAGGCACTTCATTCACAGAGATATCAAGCCCGATAATTTCTGCGTCGGTTTTAACAAAACTTCCAACAAAATTTTCATTTTGGACTTTGGACTCGCCAAGCGCTACATTCAGAGAGATGGAAAGCACATTCCTTACAGGGAGGGTAAGAACCTGACAGGAACCGCCCGATATGCCTCGATCAACACGCACTTGGGAATCGAACAAGGTAACTTATTTTCTTACTTTAGCCTGCAGAGACGACATGGAGAGCATTGGCTATGTTGCCATGTATTTCCTGAGAGGAATGCTCCCATGGCAAGGCCTCAAAGCCAACAACAAAAAGGATAAGTATGAGAGAATCAAAGAGAAGAAACTGACAACATCAATCGAAGTTCTCTGCAAAGGCTACCCCGTGGAGTTCACCAAATATCTGAGCCAGACCAGGAACCTACGTTTTGATGAAAGGCCAAACTACGCAACCATGAGAGCGATGTTCAAGTAGTTGTTCCAGAGAAACGGATACAAATACGACTACCAATATGACTGGGTCGTGCTTGCCGAGAAGAAAGAGAAAGTGGAAAGAAAGGAAGAAAAGCTGAAAGATGACAACAAAGAAGTTTGATAAACCATCAACTCAACATATATATATAATCCAACATATTTGAATATACGACAGCCATAGTCAGCATTTATATTTAGAGTATAAAGAAGTGTTTTTAGCAAATGTCTGCCAGAAAAGGGATTACTTATGAGTTATTGAACAAAGCGATTGCGATGATGGATCACTTCTTAAAGCTTTATTTTGAATTTCTTTTATAATTTAGAATACCATAATAAATGGTGTTAATTAAAACTATATATCTCCCGTAATATCTATTGATATCAGATATATTCTTATTCTCTTATAAGTGTGTGGTTAGATCAGAAGCATATCATAATTGGCTTAATAAAAACTGATTACTGCTAAATTAAATAATTTGTGAAAGCGAAAAATTAAAATATAAGAGACCTTCACATAATGGTGAAAGACGAATAGTATTTATGGACTGTTGCATGTACACTTGTATGATGGCTACTGTAGTATAGTGGTTAGTACCTCAGATTGTGGGCTCTGAGAACCCAGGCTCGATTCCTGGCAGTGGCAATTTTTTATGATACACAACCCCAAAGCGCCGAAGGGTCAGAAATAAGGCGCATACACAATCACTGATGAGTATGTCGTTTAGTTTCTTGTTTTACAAATTTAAGTTATATGATTATGCTTTTAATTATTTTGCGCGCGTTCTTTACGGTTTTCCCTTTCTTCAAGACCTTTGATTTTCCTTTCGAAGTCGGAGGTAATCTGGTTCGACGTATTATTGGCCTTCCTTCTCAAACTCCACGTCATATTGCGGTGTTATTTTATCGTAGTTCCTCTCTTCCATCGACAACTGGGCTTCCAATTCCTGAATTATCCCTCCATAAAGATCCTCAAATCTGAATTTCTATTCGAGGGAGTCCTTATTTTACTTATATTGCAGTTTTAGGGCTATTGGTTGCTTAATTAGCTTCATATTGCCTTATTTTAAAGTTTATTGTACTTTTTGTTTGTCTCGAAGATTTAGTTCTTCTTTATTTAATACAATAATACTTGTTACATCCATAATAAATAGTTTTATATTCACAATGCAGAAAATATCAAATCTTTTGAATAGCAAGGTTCATGTACCTGAGTCACTGCTAAAAGATATAAAAAATATTCCCACTGGGAGAACTCTTCGCGAAGCTCTTAGGTTGTAACCAAAATGATGAAGGAACATTTCTTATGAACCTATGTTCTGAATAAGAATTAAGGCTTTGGTTTATTCCATATCTACATCACCAACAAGCCATATACCAATTAATGATGTCATTTGGGGTTGACAAAACACATTAAGACTGTGTGGATTTTTATTTCCAAGGAGGTGAAATAGAACTTTTTGCAACTATTTGACAGACTTGAGCATATTGGCTAAACACTTATGGGCGGAGAATTTGACAAATCATACGTCCCAGATTTGATTTAGGATTTAAAGAAAGTGAAATATTTGTTTGATGAGGTGAGAATTTGGTAAAAGGCAAAAGGGGAAAACCCAAAAAAAGGAAAGAAAAAAGAGGAAAAGAAAAAAGGCGAAATCCCAAAAGACGAAATCCCAATAGAGGACAACACAAAGGACTATAAATGGAGAAGCAAAGATGCAGATAATATTTGGAGGAATTAAAATAAGATATAGCTGCAATTCCAAAAGACCTAATTGATTACAAGCTAAGATAATTCTAAATTAAGATGGCAGAATAATTCATTGAGAGTGGCGAAGAGCCTCAGCTAACTGAACCCTTGAGAGAGCTATTGAACTCATTATTATTAGAGTCAAAGGATATAGAAAGTCAGTCCATCGTAAAGTTGTTGCTGTAAGGCAAAGATATTCGGAGAAAATCTCCTTTTATTGAAAGGAAAAATTTGCGGAATCGATGTGGTGGAAATTCTTCGCTATATTCAGAAAGGGAGAGACAACAACAAAAAATAAGCTGAGAGAAAGAAATATTCAGACAAAAAGAAAAGAGTCATTTTCTTTATTGGGCTTTCGAAGTCAGGTAAGACAACTATTATGGCAAAGCTGATGGGAGTTGAACTTCATGAAATTAAGCTGGATGGAATTTTGACTCTGCAACCGAAATATCCTGAGTCTGTGCCTAATAAATACAAGAAGCTGATAATCGGCCACAGAAATATGTCCACAACGAGGCTACCGACTTTGTGCTTATTTTAGCACGCAAAAGACAACAACGACGACGATGATGTCCTTATCTATGGAATGGATTGCGCTGGATTTTAAGATTCAGGACGAATATAAGTTGAGATATCCAACAGGGTGACAACAGTCGAGGAACTCATAACAGCTGACTAAGTACAAATCGCTATTGTAATCAATCAACATAATTGGGGGACAAAAGGCGAGGACATTATAAAACTCTCCAGTACCGTGGCTAGTCTCATTCATAATTATAAATAAGCAAAAAATGCAATAACCTTCGTTTCAATCAGTGGAACTCAAAATAATTGGATACTTTGTATCATAACATTTGCGATCTGTAAAAGTGCATTCACCAAAACAACAAAATAGTTTTAGATGAAAATTCCAAAGAATTCTTTAAGCACTTAAAAGCATCAACGATAACTAGAAACCAAATATTTGCAGTAAATCCGCTAACTCTATCAACTTCTTAATTTTTAGCAAAGGTGTCATTTCACAAGGAATGTCTTGAAGATCCAGTAAACTCCATAAAAGGTGATATTGGGTCCAAATCGAAGAAGAAATTAGGAGATCTGTTGAAAGGTTTAAAAGGGAATTTAGCAGACACTACAATTCCGGTAATATCTAAGCAGCGCAGTACTGCTTAAAAATGATCAGCATTATCGGCAGCGAACCCAAATTCGATGCAGAGACAGACTTAGAAATTGCAAGCATGAAGGAACGCATCGAGGCATAAGTTATGAGTAAGTTGCAGAATTTCAAACTTGAGCTAAAACAGTTCCGAAGTTTCGCAAGTATCGACAAATAAGCAAAGTAAGACATGCTCAAGAAATTGAAATTAATCCATTCTCAGTGTTTGGCTGAAATTGATTTTTTCGAGCGCATGAAGTTGGGCTCCGAACTCAAACAACACTTGTCAGATATTATTAAGTAAAATTCGCGCTGGTACATGACTGTGATGAAACAATGGGAACCATAAAACATTTATTTATTGGATAAGTTAATCAATTGCACAAAAAATGCACTGGGTTTTATTCAACATTTCGACTCTCCAGAAAATTTAAACGCCCTAAAGGATATTTTATAGAAGCATAGACAATAAAGTGAATCCAAAATTATTGAGGAATTCAAAAGTAAAACAATTGATCACAAAATAAATAGCCTGTCTCATAAACTGGATTTATTGCAATAATTATGCGGAAATCGACTGCAATTGAGAGCATTCAAAGCCAAATCAGTAAAGAATACGCTGAACTCAAGAAGATTATTTAAAAATAAATCAGCTTAACTCACAGAACAGACGAGGAGAGTGATATCGAGATCCGACTAAACGTCTTCGATTAAAAAAGACAACATAGAAAATAAATAGACTGTTGCAATTCATTCAGATTGTGCAGACATATCCCTAAAGGCTCATTTCGGATATCAAAGAAGAAATGAAAGTGATTGAAAAGTATATCATCGTCACTGTTCCTGAAAACAAAATACGATCCTTTTTAAGTATGATGAAAAAATACGAGTAAAAAGACACAGAGGAAGAGGATATCAATTCGCGGCATAAACAAGAATAGATTCATAACATTCGAAGAATTGTCAAGGAATTGAATATCTTAAACAAAATTGAAGGGGTTCGAGATCACCACGGAAATCGGATAACTGAAGGGTTCAACAAGATTGAAGATATTATTGAAGGCTAAATGCATAAGTTTGAAAAGATTAAAGAAATACTTAAAAAAGAAGATGGGCTCATTTTAAGAAAAAGCATTAAGTAAATGAAAAAACAGATGCGCTTGCTCGAAGACATAGTCGAAGTAACATAATAGAAAGCCTTAAGCAAAAGCTAGCTGACTCAAAGCATGAGTTGGGAGAATTCATTCTGATCTTTATCGAAGCAAATTATTTGAAGGAAAACATTAAATTCGGAGATGCTCCAGCATTCAATCGAACGATTGTCAAATACAAGAATTTAGTTGAATTTAAGGAAGCTTACGAACTGTTTGGTGAAAATATGGAACAAATGAAACAAAGAATCGTCTCAAAGATTTAAAGATTAATAGAACCATAAAAAACCCCATTTCAAAATATTTGAGCTAAATAGAAAAGTATAAAATAATATCTGTGCAAAAGTTAAAAGATTATCGAGGATATATCGAAATGATCAAAGATAATTGGAGAATTTTCGACTCAGAAACTATGAACCCCATTTTCGAATTATAGAACAAAACAGAAACAATCATAAAAGCCACCTTTGATCACATCTATTCTCCAGTGAACGAGTTCAATGAGAAGATACGAGGTAATTGCGAGCTTGAAGAGGCAAACATTAAGGAGCTAAACACTTATCTCGATTTTAACAAGACCACAAGCCTCAAGAAAGCAATTATCCTGCTGTTCGAGTGTAGTAATTAATAAAAAGTTAACGACATTTTTTAAGACATAGAAAATGAAATTAAGCTGTTATAAGAATCGTTCGAAGCCATATTGTAACACGCTTAAAACAAAGCAGAGGCTCACTCAATGCCTATAATCATACTCATAAACTTGAAGTAGCTAGTATGTAAAGTTAAAGATATCGTCAGGGCAAGAGGCAAATAAATCGAACAATTCGATCAGATACTCTCCAAACTAACCAGAAAGTTGAAAAAAAGGGCGTAGACTGATGAAGAAGCTATCAAAGAACTAAGCAATTAACTTTAATCTGATGGTTTACTCAACTCAGAGGACTACTCGTAAGTTTATTTAAAGTGTAAGTAGAATATAACGGATGAAGGCATCAGAAATATTGAAATGCTTAATAGGGTATTATAAAAATATAAAAGAAGTTCGTTGAAGCGCATCTAAAAATAAAAAGACAAAATTACATATTTAGGCCCTGATGCTTTCAAGATAATGAATGACTTCTTGAAAATGCTTAATGAGTATCTGAACACAATGAAATAAATATCGGATTCTTTAAAGATCGATGCTAAAAACACTGCTTTTAGGACAGATATTTTTAAACAAATAGTTCATTAAATTGATTTCAACGGTGCGAAGATATTGAAATAAAAATTCCAAAATGAGAAGAAAATGAAAAAATAATAGGCAGAAAAATTTGCCAAATAACAAAGGTTCTTTGAAAAATAAATCAAAAAACTAAAAAATTCTGATTTATTTTCCGAAAATGAAATTATGATGAAGGACTTAGAAAGTATAGAAAGTTACAGAAAAGCATTATTAGCTGAACAAATGGCTGAAGAATAAGACAAATGGCTGAAGATCGAAAGGTAAATGAAACTGAAAATCAAATCGCTTGAATCATAATATAGGCTAAGTCATTTGAATTTTGTGAATAAGTAAAATGACCTTAATTAATCGTTTAGCTGTGCCAGCTGTATATAAACAGAGTATTCGTAAACTTATGACCCAGAAGATCGAGCTCTTTATTCAAATTAATAATCCTTTTGTGAGGAACTTTTTGGCAAAAATCAGCCATCGCTGAAAATCCTAAAAAAATGTATCAAAAGTGAAAAAATCTCGATTCCCATCTCCTCGCAGTTATTAAAATGGCACACCCTCGAATTATGAATAAATCCTTTCATTCCGAACATATTTACTGTATTATCATATTATCATATTATCCTTATTGGCATTAATCATCAGATCTCAATAGATTCACAAAATATTAATTAAAGAGTTTCTCCTAAATTATCATAATATCATAATATCATAATTCAATATCATAATCAGAATAGCCTAAATGCAAGCAAAAACTCCCCTTGGAGAAGCTGCCCTTCTCGAGATCAATGGCCATATTCTTCATATAAGTGAGTCAGGCCCAAACAATGTATAGAGTCAGTTTAGAGTAGATCACGATCACATTTGACGAGCTCTCTGAAAGTTTAAGGCACTAAGCCAAAAACTACGAACTTTCCAAGGTCAACTACAAAACTGTGATATCCAGCATTAAAGGACTTCACCCCAATATCCTCAAAGCATCTCTCACAAGGAACTCCGACGAACTTTATGTGTTGACCATCACCGTGAATTATTAATTCTTACCGGAAATCAACGAACAAATCATATTCGGTAAGAAATAAATTGCAATCGATGAACTGGAAGAAGCATCAGTTCGCAACATGAAGAACTATCTCAGGAACACCAAAGAGCAAGTAAATTATTCCATATAGTTAGATCCGTGCAATGACAAACGTGCAAGCCATTCAAGGCCAATTCTAACCAACTCAGAACTAGACCTAAGTCTATTTCCCACTCACACATCCTCAATCCTTGATAAGTTGGTCTATGAAAATTAATAAGCCAAATTCAAACATGTTGAAAGCACAGCTTTACTTCTATAATAGCGAAACTCGAAAGAAACAATCAAGTAATATGATTCCTGAAAATGGAGTCTATGTTTATTGCTCAGGTGCAGAATAGGGAGTCGTTGATTTGAGGTTTGTTGTGGACCAATCTGATAAATTCGACAACATTTTGTTAAGGACTTAAGGGAAGATTGTTGGCACGTATTTAGTGACAATTGAAAAATGTCAATACACCTAATGATGTGCAATTGCAGATTATTTAATTCGATGTTCTGTCGTATTGTTCAGGATTATTGAAATTTTCGGCATTGCAAAGTCTTAATTATAAATTATAGAAAACTGTTATAAATTACTGCCTATGATACTCAGAAAATAAAGCAGAAGTCAGTGCAGAACTATATAAAATTCTTTAGTATATATAAACTATAAATGGGAATAGAATTACTTTATTTGCCCTAAATTACTATGCATATATTTTAATATATTTACTCAGATGTATTCATACCATAATTTAAATTCCATTAATTATAGTGACATTCTCCCATTTTCTTTATCAAATAGTTGAATGCATCTCCGATAGACAACCCTTTCGCAAACAACCTTTCTACATCATACTTATCAACCCATTTATTTTTTAATATTTGAGAAATTTAACCTACTTCGAATTGCTGACCTATATTTTGTTCAACTCTGTTTCAAAATAATAATAACATTCGCCATTAAAGTCGGTTATAGTCGATATTCGTAATACTCCAATGAAATCTGTAAACTCCTAAGAGCTCCACATAACAATTATACGAAGCATCGATCGCTTAAGGATCATTTCAAAGCAAAAATAAATTGAATCCAATATCCCAGCCTATTCTTACACCGTACTCTATTTTCATAATGTAGGCTTTGCTTCTCGAAAGATACGCACAGGTTCCAGAAATAAAAAGAGTAAACAGCAAACCATTCATTGAGTTCCAATAATTGTTGTAAGATTTCCTGTGTAGAGACTTCTCTCATGTCGTACATTTAAAATAAGAATTAGAAAAAACATTAAAAAGAAGTGATTGATAATGTTGTAAAGATTGTAAAGACATAACCTTTCACGAAATTCTTATCTTTACAATATTCAGACTCTAAAATTAAAAATAAAACAAACTTCTCTGACTACAGTTCCAAATAACTTCTTACTCAAAGCTATAAAATGACCACTATTCAACAACAAGCCTTACACAAAACAGAAGAAACTTCTGAAAGCTCAAGTTGCTTCAAGTAAGCATAAGCACTTTACTAAATGCTAACTGTTGCCTATAAATAACATCGAATCGATTAAGCTTACGAGCATCGCACTTTATACACAAAACTCTACCCCTAAGAAATAACTGCTGAGCAAAAAATGCTTTTAGACACAATAAACTTATAATATAGCACAATGATTTCATTCTATAATCATTTTGACGAAAGCGGGTGGACTCTCGATAAGGTAGAAAAAGGAGTTAAACTCTAATATAAAATTTATGAAGCTGACAAACAAATTGGAATAAAAATCTAATCAGAATTTGCAGTTCCTATCTAAAACTTCTTAGCCATTTTAAGTGAAATCGATTTATTTGGAAGCTATGTTCCTTTCTGCTATGATTCAAAGGAACTTAAAACAATAAGTAGAAACTAAAAAATAGGAACAAGCAAGGTTTTCATTCCATGCATGACCGATCGATAGACTTATTTTTACGCAGCTGGCTACGATCGATTTAAGGTTAATCGCTCAGTATTCCTGTACTCGAAGTCCATTGATGACGATTAATTTTATCAACGAAAGTATGGATATAAAGTGCCTGAAAAATAGAAATATATACGATTGGAGTATAAATTTTTTATCATTTAATACATCCCCATCACCAAGAACACTGCCAGAGTTCGCCTGGCCATGAAGGTAGACATGAAATTGAACCATATGCCCAAATTTATCATGAATGCCAGTGCGCGAAAGTTTGCATTCAACTACTTCACAAACATTATAAAGGCAAGCAAAAACTTCAAAGGGTCCGAATGGGAAAAGAAATTGAAAAAGAACCCGGATTTCTATTTGTTCTTTAAAAGGAAGGTTGCGGAATATTTAGGGGGATGATTGATGATATGAAAGATATTTTCGATATTTCTAAATGGTTTTCATTGCATTTGCTTATATAATTCTAACTATTTAAAAATGAGCCACCTCGAAAACTAAGATGAGCTGTTCGACGAAAGCCCATTGCTCACAGTCGTAAGTTTGTTTTAAGTAGTTCAGAAACGTGAAATGATCTCAATTTTATCCAAAATTCGCTATGTGGTCCTATTGCTACCAAAGCATCGTGAGGAAAGTTTGAATTACTTTAAGCAATGGGATTTATGGGGCCCTCTGCTGATTTGCCTATTTTTCTCACTGTCACTGTCACTTTTTGCGAAGGGAGTCGAATATAAGAATGACGATTTCATAAATGTGTTCATCATATTCTGGATTGGAGCATTCTTAGTTTCAGTCAATTGCAAGCTCCTTGGAGGAAAAGGGTACGCAAATACAATAATACAGATCAATGTTCCGAATGATGAGTGCGATCGGATACTGCTTGGTTCCTTTATCAGTTTTTGGGTTGGTCGCTTCGGTGATCCCCTCAAGCGGAAAGCTAATCATTTTAAAGCTGGTAATTATAATCATATCGCTACTCTGGTCGACTGCAGCTTGCATCCTGATAATGAGTGGCTTAGTGGCTGAACAGAAACAGTTTTTGTGTGGCTTCCCCGTGCTCTTGTTCTATATATTTTTAGGGTGGTATTCGATTGTCGCATGATTGGACTGGCATGATCGAATTAACATGATCGAATAAACATGATGATATGATATGACTTTTATAGCTTCTAATAATGAATATAGTGCGGCCCCGAAGTCAATTTGGAGAGTTAAACCAAATGCAGGCAGCTTCCGAATGAGTGATGTTGGAGAAGTTAGGGATAATTAGTTGTAATATTCAGCTATTTGAAACCCATTATTAAAATGGAATCAAAGGGAACTTCACTTATATTTTTTATGAGATTTTTCCCGGATTTCTTTGGATTCTTTGGCATAGGAAATTTTCAAACCTCTTTTATCATTCTTGTCGAAACGGTATTCTTGGAGGGTACTCATGGCAATGGTGGACTGCAGAGCATTCTCGAAATCGACAAAACACAGGAAAAATTCCCTACCCGTCGAGGCGGTCTTCTTGATCAAACGAATGCACTGGAAGCCTGGAAATGGCCGAAATATATCTGACTAATAGAAACAATTACGGCTCACCTAACGCTCGCTGGTGTCATTGGGAACTCCGTCGATGTACAGGCTATTAGTGCCATCGGAAGGAATCTGGAACAGAGCAATTGTTGTTGTTGGAGGAGGGTTATACAAAGATTGCGCAGTGTTGGAAAAGCCATAAGGCTGCTGCGTGGGAACCTTGTAGGAAGAACTATCATATTCGGGCATGTAAGAACTCCTATTATGTGTTGCGGCCAGCATCGGATTGTAAGACATTTATTTCTCTGTTTAACTATAAATATTATTTCTAATCTAAGGCTATCATACAACTCACTGTTGAATTATCCTATTATCATTATCAGAATAACCGAAAGAAAGTCATAAATTAGTATTATTAGTCTCAATTAAGGGCCATTTATTCATATTATCTTTGAGTTTATTATTCTTCTTGAAAGCATCCATGTTTTATATATTTAATGTGAGAAGATAAGGATTATTGTTTGGTTGATGATGACGATAAAGAACAAACAATCTAATTATGTGGAACATATGTCATTTAGTGTCGCTTTACCTCTTTGCATCGGCGCTGCCTTTCATATTTAAAAGTTATATGGGTTTTTCGTCGTTATTCATTTTGTGGTAGACTTCAGACTCTGGAGATTCGTCTAATTTATCAGAAAGTCCCTTTTTGGCTCGATACTTTTCAATGAGCTAGTCGACAACCACTCGGAACTTGTCAATTGGCTTTTCTATTGCTTCCTGGACAAAGTTAACCTCCACCTAGTCCCCAGATAACAATGACTCCTCTCTTTCCAGTTTCCTATAATAATTTATATGTTACAAGGTCTGGTAGCTGGCACCAAGAATTGCAAGTCCGATAATCAACAACAAATACAGAAAGAAAGACCAAGGCAGAGTTTAGATTTAATGGTTCTCTATCATTTGGTAGAGCAGGAATTAATTTGGGAAACCCCCGAATAACCATGAAAATGGGCGGATGATCAAATAGGCTCCTGTGAGAGATGTCGAAGCAATGATAATATTGTCGGAGTATTTGAAAGTGAGCAGGCCTAAAGGTATTGCAAAAACGAGAATGAATATGACTAAGGCCCAAACCGAGTACACATCGAACAGTTTGGAGAATACTGAGTTGACCAGCACTCCAAGGATTATCCCAAAGACTAAAATAATAGTAGAATTTACATGCACCGATGAAGAATATTGACACATTCAGTAGCTTAGAAACTAAGTAGGCGATGATCACTGATAAGAAAAGCAGTCCCAGAAAGCAGAAGTATAAGACAAAGGTTGAGGAGGAGGGGGAAATGAACAAAGTTAGTATGCCTGTTAGTACCCCGAAGACCACGAAGTATGCGGTGAGGAAGACTGTGATCATCAGAGCCGCCCTGCCATAGAACAGCAGATATACCCCAGCTACGATAAAAACTATGCCAATAAGAATCCAATTATCTGAAAATATCGACCACAAAGATGTGACTTGAAAAACCGGGCATCCATATTTGGAAATGGTGCGGATTCTCAGAGTGTTTGCTAGAACATCAGCCCAAACTATTTCTAGCGTATCTTGATCTGGCTAGCATTAAATGCTGAATTAAGTCTTAATGGCTTCGCTGCTGTGCATTGAATGCGACTGCTATGATTAAAACAATGTAAGTGTGAGCACTTTATTATTGTAATACTTTGAGGATAAAATAATGGAGGAGTTCGACGAATAAGGAACACAATTGTACGAGTACTTTTTCCCATCAGTATCAATATCATTCTCTTCAATTTAATCTTAATTATCAACCATATCCCTAAATTGTTTCTACTATCTTCTTGTGATGACATAGGAGAAAGCAGGCTTATTTAACGGACAGACAGTGGGCACAAAAGCAGTACAGAAATTGAAGAGCACATACTGCTACTATTAGTTCATATTGTCTTCTGTTTCTGTTTGGTAGGGTATGAGATTATCTAAGTAGAGGAGCGAGAATAATGCACCTTTAACCCGAAATGTGCAGATATTATCAGTTGAAAGGGTCTCACTGAACATGAAGAATAGCGGTAGGCAGAATAATGTTATGAGAGGGAGCATGTTGGAATTGTTATGGCCTATTTGTATTTTTATGGTCTATAATTAGATTATAATGTATTGGGTTATTGCAAACTATTAAATTGTCCCGTTTCAACAATTGTAACTAACTAACTGCTCTGCTCATAACTTAGTTCGCATCTATATAACAGACAGGACATATATTCACATGCAAAGCCTAAAGATATTAATCTCATAAATAATCATCAATAATTTAACACATACTCACTCATTCATAATAATAATAATTATCACCGTCTCTTACTCTTACCCACAGTTGTAGTATAGCACAATGTTTTTAATGAACTCATCAGGCCGTGAACAGCATATAAGTAAAGCGCATCGAAACCAAGTAGTCAAGGACATCTTCAAAGTTGGTGCTATGGTCCTTGCTCTTAAGTTAATGACTTTTACAGCATCGAAGGTATTTAGCAAATGATTGTGTGATAGCTGAGGAATTTATTGTTTAGTGTATTGGGTTATTATGGTAGTATTGGTAATTTTTGTGTTTGTGGAGGTTTTGGGGTGGATATTTGGGGTTGGGCTTTTTAAGTATTTAATTTAGGTCAATAAGCATAATGATAATTAATAATGATATTATGAATAGGTAGTAAATCAGAATAATTAGGTGAAAGCAAGGAATAGGGGTTGGGGTTGGGGTTGGGGTTGGGGTTGGGGTTGGGGTTGGGGTTGGGGTTGGGGTTGGGGTTGGGGTTGGGGTTGGGA
>NW_028282341.1:0-24915 GCF_059751285.1 Brachycentrus maculatus | reverse complement strand
TCCCAACCCCAACCCCAACCCCAACCCCAACCCCAACCCCAACCCCAACCCCAACCCCAACCCCTCGATTTAGCCTGAGACTTATTTACTATAAATATCGAAATTATAATTAGTTTGATTTGAATGATTTATAGTGCAATTAGGTTTGATTCATTATTTTATAATCAATACTTTTATGGGTGTATTCCAGGGTTGTTGTGACGATAGATAAGTATACTGATAAATATTTTCGATTGGCAAAAACAAACTCGACTTTATTGGACTCAGTAGGAAGATGCTTACATTGTTAGTATTACTGATTGGGATGCGAGTTATTGTTGTGAATTTTTGGGAGCGAAAGAAAGATTATGTATTACTCCTTTGACAGATCGATGCTATATTACTTCAGGCAATGAGTATGTTTTATGGGGGTCTTAATGTGGAAGATCACAGTCAATAAATAAATGTCGAAATTTAATGACTAGTTGGGCGAGAGAAGATAGGAGAGGGTTCAAATGACCTGGCACATAACAGTATTCGTACATTCTTGCAAGCAGTTCAAAGCCTTTAGAAACTGCTTCAGGGTTCGTGTCAAGAAAACACTTTAATATATCCAAACAAGTCGTTATAAGGAATGGCATTAATTTGGATTCTTTTAAACCTTACTCCTGGTATTCAGGGTTTGTCATCCCATCGTTCTCTCTGTCTCTCTCACAGATCAGTAAGATTAGTCTGAAGACTTTTTATCGGATTTTTATTCCCAAATATGGAGAATAAATACTAAACGAGTATATTTATATACATTTTTTTGGACAGGCACTCCCTCAATATCCATGGAGCTTAAGTAATTATTGCCTTTATGCCAATTAGATCGTTATAAACCAGGCAATCTATAAGTTCCGAGTTGCAGTTTGATTTTTATAATTGTTTGCATTTAATTTATAATTTCTCCATCAGTTCTGAAATGAGAGAATTTCCGTAGTTTGCACTGTCGTTGATGATATGTGACCGTCTAAACATCAAGCTTAAATGACTCGCTGAAGACTGCTATAAATTTTTGAATTAGCCGACAAATTAATCCGCTCTCAAAATCTGTCGGACGTTCTAGCTTCTCAAGAAATAATTCCCATAATTTATTCACAGAGGGCATGTATCGCAATATAAAAAGGTCATGTCTAGCAAATACTTCAGAATGTTTTCATCTTCTAGAATTTCTTTGAAAACTCCCTCCTTGAGTCCTGCCTTCAAGAATTAAAAAATAATTTGAGTAGCTTATTTGGACTTACTCCATTAGTAATTCATCTATGGAATAAGTCGAACCTGTAGCCGTTTTGCCAGTTTGTGAAAATAACAAAAAATTGTTGCTGATTTGTATATTAGCGCTTTCCCCAACATAGGAATCATAAAATGAAACAACTTCACCAGCATCAGCAATTTGAAAGGGGTTAACTATTTTGTTTGGTTGTTATAGTCAAAGTATTGCGAGAGGACTTAATCTCTAAAACCTCTATCCAGTATTATTATTATAGGCTCGATTTCTTGAACTAAGTTGGACTCATTGATTTTTCGAAGCAAGGCTTCGAGCAGGAGTAAATTTTTAGAGTCGACTTCGGCTTATAGGTTGGTGTAACACTCTTGAAAGAATTTCTCGCTTAAACTGTCAAATAAGCTTTATGAACTGAAGAGCATCAAGACCAAAAAATTTCGAGCCTCCCAAGCCTCCCAAGCCTTCCGAGCCTCCTCATTATTATTAAACTCCTTATCATTATTCTCTTCCTATTTATCTTCTAATTTTTTTTAACAATATTGTAAATATCCCTTCCATGTCGCTCAAAAGGGAATTCTCTTCTCTTAATTTAGAAAGTCATGAATGCTAATATTCCTTGGGCCTAAGTCAGAAGCATCTATCGTAGATTTCTTTCAAGCTTTTTAAGCTTTTTATAAAACTATTCTAGATTTGGCCTAATTGCATCTTCCACTCTGATCCAATGCTTCTACCGGCAGGAGGTATTCTGCCGTGAGTAATATTTTAAGCTTTCAAAGACTTAGTCCAGCTCAGCATCTGAGCCGGTGTTTGATTTTCCCTTTTTTTGTCCCATTGTCTTCAAAGTTAATACTATTATTCATACTCTCCAACTTATAATCAGAAATAGAACTTGACCTGCATCTTTGATGGTTGGGCAATGAATCCATATACTATCTCATGTACTATCTCATGTACTCGGTGGCATGCTTATAAATTGTTGTCAAGCCTACTTTATCCTGTTCAGTGCAAAAACTCAAATTGCTGGAATTGAATGAATAAAGCTATTCAATCTGAGTCCTTGAAAAAGTTTATCTTTATAATTGTTGATTTCATTGGATTGAGGCTGATGTTTATTTCTGATAGAAGATCGGTCACTAAAGCGATAGTAGCATTCACAAAGATGAGGCTTGAGAACAGGGCAATAATTGATAAGTATAGGATTAATGAATGTTATCTGTTAACACCCCCGTGAAAGACGGGTTTGATTATATTTATATATATCTGTTAACACAATTAATTCTATCAAGCTAAAGCTATATATATTGAACTTAACATGAATCAAGTACTAATATCGGTTGGGTCTAACTCATTTTGAGCATGAATATAGGAATAAGTGCCCAAACAATTATGATTGCCACATCAATTTTATCCCCGAGTGCTTATATAGTCAACATAAGACCTGAGGTAGAACTTATAAATTTTGCTAGGTTCACTCTTTTCCGAAGCCTTTTTTGTTCTTCTTTGCTCAAAATTAACTCGTTTGTAATTCAAACAGTTGAGGCCTGCGAAACGAGCGAGAAAAAGGCTGGTTAATCTTCAATATAGAGACGTAGGTCAGTAGTTTGACTTCAAGAATTTTTTATTATTTCTTGAAAATAATGGCGTGTTTGTATTTTTATAGGCATGGAGCCATGAACGATTGAACTCTTTTAAGAGTTTTGATATCCTCCTCCTCCGAAATCTACTTATACAGTTTTAGTTTTAAAGTGTATATCGTAAGTGCGAGGAGGTTGAGAATTTGATACAGTTACACGAACCCTAGATTAAAAATTGAATACTTTCTTCCTCTCAGGCTTGCTTATCATTATCATGAAGAAGCCGAAAGACAATGCAAGCCATAATTTAAACGAGTCGAAGCTTATGTTGCTACTGGTTCCTCTCAATGATTTTACTCATTATTTTGTTGAGGAGCTTGATGGCTTTACCCAAATGTTTCAATGTTTGAAATACCCCCTATCTTCAATAATTAACCGATGCTCAGACCCACTCACATTGCAAGAGTGCGAAGTGGCAGCCATCGGCTATTCATACACTTCCGTAGGAATCATAATACTGAGTGAGTCATCGTTATCAACTATCTTTATTTGAGCTGATTGATCAAAATTTAGAAGAAGGAAGACAAAGGCGATATCATTATAAATATTATACTCGTATAACATAAAATTCCCTCAATTAGTGTTATCAAATGCTTTGATAACCACCATCAGCAAACCACCAATCGAGTATTTCGGAACTTCTCATTGAATTGGCATACATCTAACGCCTCTAAATTCGATACAAAACATGTTAAAGTTATTTATTTCAGATTGGTTGCATATCTGACAGTAAGTATAGTTTGGAGTTGATGACTGGCAGATAATCTAATACAGAAAAATACAGCAATTTCAAAATTATAGAAAGTTTATGCAACAAAAAACACAATCAATAAATCATTTATAATTGACCAGCCAAATCGATCCCCCAGCAATCCCCATGATCAATGCGCTCATCAATAGTTTTGTGACTAAACTATCGCCTGGCTCATTCTGCTTTGCATAGTATTACTTCTCGTTGCCAGCATACTTTTTGTATTATTTTTTCTTCTACTGAATCTTTTCGTAATGTTTTTTGTACAGATTGTACGAGAACTGCATTCCTTAGTTCTTTTGGTTGATTCGAGAGTATCGATCTGCGAATCTCTATTCAAATGTATCGAATATATCTGTTTATCTGTTCTATTGGCCTGATTGTGGTTATTATGCGGATTGTGCTGTAGATTGCGATGTGGATTACGATGACTGAGAATTAGCCCTCTGCTCAAAGAGCTCTTTGAATTTGACAGGATTGCTCAGAACATCATAAGCTTATTGAACTTATTGAAATCGCTCGACAGCATTTTAATTTTTATTCAAATCGGGGTGGTATTTCTTCACCATTTATAAGTACGCATTCTTCAATTGTTCCTCCGAATACCCTAAGCTGATATTCAATATTCTGCAGTAATACGAAACCGTCTTCTGATTGGTTGACAGTTAGAATCTCAACCCAAACCGAGAGTGCATCACAAATCGGTTATGTTGACGCAATCTGCCTATGCGTGCAATCATCATTATATAAATATATTGCCATTATTAGAATGCATATGTATTGACAAAAGTGGAATATATGATATATTAATTGTATCATGGGCTCTAATGATGCGATATACACTTAGTTTATTAGTTTGATTTTGATTTTATATTTTTGGACGTATGTATTTGTGTATGTCAGTGAGGGTTATGGTAATGAGAATTTTCACTTTTTATAGCGAATATTAAGCAAATGATTTAAATTGAATTAAATTTAATTAAATTTAATAAATTAAATTAATTCTTCAACTCGTCGACCATCAGTGACAGATTATTATGCAACATATACGAAAGAATAAGCAAACATTTATAAGTTTGTGTAACCTGATTATATAAGCCAAGAGCTGCTAAACTTTTGAATCTTAATCACTTGATCATAATATTTGTTGAGCAATTGTGTAGATTTCTCGATGATATGCCTGATTGAGGAGTATAATGCGAGTTAAATCTCCGATTGGCCGAGAAATATGAATTAAATGAAGTCGTAGTTTTGTTTATATACTGAAATTCACTTTCGCCTCATAAATAATTTTAGAAGTGTCAGTAGTTGATGAGGAAAAGTCTTATTTTTTCGAATACTTCGCTTTCGGACTTAATCAAAGAGCAAGATGTGAAGGATGTGACGTGTAGCATTTTCGATAAAGCTGTGAGCTGCCATGAAAGTTCTGAATTTGCTACCAACTTTGGCTTGAACTTTAAAGTTAAAACATTGCAATCGCTCGATACTGATGAACAAGACGCTGAATAAAAGTAGAGCACAGCCCTCATCGTGGATAAAAACCCCTTTTTAAAGGAGCTTCTTAAGAAAAGGTTTTAGAAAAACTAGAAATACCTTAAAAGGTCAATCTATGAGACTACAATCACCGAAAAAACAATTCCAGTCGAGCAGACTACCGAGTCGACACTCACATTGAAATAGCTAAAGCAACGGCAAGCCTTAAAGCATCAGCTCTCTGCCAAAAATATCACATCGATTTTGAAAATGCAAAGTAATAATTGATACTTCATGAATATATGTATGTCCTATTCTATTCTTTTCATGCTTCTGGAAATGTAATCTCACAAATGAATGATGAAACTCTTTGGGTTTGCTCATTATTCTAAGTTTTGCAAGGTTATTCCAAAACAATTAGCATATGCAATAATTGAGAGCCATAAATAGCAAGATACTCTGAATGAGGGTTATTTAGTTCAGCTTAATGTACTTCAAATCGAGACTTTCTTTGGTATTTTTGTATGGAGTTTATTTTCATTGTTTTTTATTGCAGTCGTTTCAAACATTGAAAAACTCTGCAATCAAATAACACAGCATCGATATTAATAACTCTAATAAATAAATACCATTGCCATTTCAATAGACACAGTATTCATGAATGTCCTCATAACAATTTCATGATAAATAAACATCAAAAAATACAATCATGATGGCATTAAAGGCTCAAACTATTAATATGAACAAAACAAATAGCCAAATAATCTCAATAAGCTATAACCAAATAAACTATAAACACATATCAATGGTACTGCATATGTTTATTCAGTACAAATTATCAGAGTTCCTAACTATTTATGGGCTATCAGAATAATAATTAAATCTAACTGAAAAATGTTGTTGTCCGAACGCAAGAAGTATGACTACAATATCCGCCATGACACACACAAAAAAACACAGCAAAACTCAAGAGTCTCAAACAGCAATTAAAACCAGTATTTGTCAAAGTAACGAACTTCGATCTCCACCTCGAATTAATATCAACAGCAAATGTATATCTTCATCTGATAATATCATAGTTTCGAACTCGAAAGAACAAATGCAAGGATACTTGAAGACACGGCAAAACAATTTAGTCAGTTTGAAGAAGACCTTGCCCGTGTTTAGAGCATACTTTAAGAAAAATAACGGATTAACTAACAGCTCCACGAACAACATCGATAATTGCAACAAGATAAGATCGCATTGGCCCAAGCATTGCAAGATAAGAATAATATTGTGAAGGAATTGAAGGAGCAAGTTGGGCAGATGATTGATCGAAAGAACGAAATCGAAGAGCAATCTGTCGCTATCGTGTTCAAATCGGATGTCTGCTCGCAAACGGAAGGACAAACAAGCAACTAGGATTTGATTGAAGCTGAAAACCGATAGATTAAAAAATAGGCATAAGAAAAACAAATTTTATAGGAGGAGTTGCTTGCTTGTAAAAATAAATACAAAGAAGCTGCAACAAGGGTTAGTTTATTAGAGGAGTAGGTTTATAATTTGAAAGAATAGCTTTTTAGCACGAGTAGCGAGCTCAATTTGTTCAAACAAGAACAATCGACCTTGAAGCTACTCTAGGAGATCCAAGCTGCTAAGAATTTGTGATATTTACTTTGTTCAGCTCTTATATTATTATTATTCTATCATAGGCTCTCAAAGATTAATAAGATTAGTATCCGTGCGAAGTGTCTGACTCTTTGAAGCTCGATAAAGTAAAATACTTTTGCGAATGGAGTACGCCGATTGTTGTTGATAGAGTGAATGAATGAACAGTTGAGGCAGGAATTATCCCTGATAATTTACAAATAGCATTATGCAACTGATATTGGTACATACTAACACTAACACATACATAGCCCATGATAGTTTCATTTTGATGACAAAAATATGATAGCATGCATTATAGACAAATTGAATTATTTATATTTGAAACTTAATGGCAACAAACTCAGATGCCCCAGAAGGATAAAATAAGGGAGAGTATCGAACAATATTCGGGGTTGAAGTCCTATGGCCACTGGATTGCCCTGATGACATCCTTGAAGCCTGCATCCGAGAAATAAAGAACCTGGAAAATAACAAATTGGTGGTCGACAAGGACGGTCTGAAAGTAATGATGGATAACATAGTAGATTGTCGAGCACATCAAGAAGTACCTGGATAAGAACCATGAGCCCCACTGGCATGTATTCATGGGCAACAACTTCGGGTGTCATGCAGTCCATGAGAAAAATCGGTTCATGTATTTTTACTACAAGAAAATTGCCTTCCTCATCTACAAGTCCCAGTGATCATAATCTGAAAATAACATCTCAATAATAATTTATTCTTTTATCTATGTTATCAGACCAAATGGAGTTTTTCTTTTCTTTCGTAAGCTCTGAGCTTCTCTGAAGTGCTGAGGCTGTTGTAAAGAGCGATTTTTTCAAGGATGTCCTCGACTGCCCATTGAAGGCCCCCTTTGGTGACTCTGAGCTCGGGGTTTCTGCCATTGAGCATGAGCATCTTTTGAATTTACTCGCGATATAGTTTGACGTAGTAGAATCTCAGCTTGGGCCGCTGGAAGTGCTCGAGCATCAAATGGCCCATTTTTTATCCGATTGCCGTGAGGCTACCGAGCAAATCTTGGTAGCCCTCGTAATCTGTGGACACGTTGAGTGGCGAGTCATGCCCATTATAGAGATAGGTAATGTAGGCCTTATAGTTTGACATACTGCTGATCACAGTCGCTGGTAGATGGCAAGCAGCTGCTTACACAGTGACCTATCCATTGTGTAGAATGGCGAAATCGGAGGCACACATTGCGGAGTACTTATCCTTTTCTTCAACGAAACTAATTTCGTATTTGGAGGGTAGCTTCGATGCTGAGCTGCGGATGAGGGCAGCAAGATTCTAAGTTTAGACATAACAAGTACTTCATCTGAGGGCAAGAGTATGGAGAACCTGAAAAATTGAGCGTCAACTCCCTTGATGCTATCACGAGCAGCGAAGTTATCAATAGCATCCTTAAAAGCCTTAAATGAGAATTTAATTTAGTGTGCAGTATTTCCAGGAGCCAGCAATGTCAAATAAGTAACTTAGTTAATTCCTTGCGAGGTTCGATACTCTCGCCTAGCTTGAGATACCAACTGTGAAACTCTATATCCTGAAACATATTTACTCATACGAGAAGTCCTTCATCAGGAACGAGTCATTCAAGGGGTCTCTCCTGTACTTCTGGAGGAACTGGAAAGCCTTGAATAGACCTTCATAAGCAATGCAAAGAGAGGGGAAGACATATTTGCTCAAATTATCCGGTTTCTTCGGCAGGTTGTAATATAGGTAATCGAGGTGAGTCTCATTGTCGATGGATCGGTTCGCAACCATCAAATCGAAACCCAGACGAAGTGGCTTATGAACTCCCGCTTGAGTGTAACACTTAATTAACCAAAATGTACATCACTCAGGTTCTAATAGAGTTTGCTCATCAGCGAGTAATTGCCGATAATGATGACAGCGGAAGTCCTGTTCTTCAATATGTCTTCATAGAAATTGTTGGCCTTTAAAGTCTTGAGCAGCTGGGCATTCCTGAAATGAGTGATTGCCCGATATGGGTTCAAGTAGGATTATTGTATACTTTGTCTATAATTCCTATTGACGGCTATTTCTTCATGATCTAAGACTGAGCTCGACGCATAGGATTTATCGAGCAATTTTTGGTAATTATCACTGAGAACTCCACTGAATTTGAGTTAGTCTTTTGATGAAGATTTCAATGCTTCGATGAGTCTCTGAGCGGCCTTGTCATTCTTGGAGTGTCCGGAAATAATGGCGAGGCTTGTCGCGAAGTTGAACCTGCTAATGATCTGCATTTATACTTGCGTATATTTATATGACTGTATGAATATTTGTATGATGCATAATTGTATGATGCATAATTGTATGATGCATAATTGTATGATTTGTGATGCATATTTATCAATACTTAATGCGTACTCTCATTTCATTCATACTTGTTTATCTTCGAATAGCTGACTCTCAATCTATCGTATTCAAATGGTTTTAAAATATGTCTCCTTTCATTGCTCCAGGCAGCAGTTTTTGTGGTGTTATTGACAGCAGTTTTAATCGGTGATCTTCTATATGGACTGCCATAAGGTTTCTGATTTGAAGTACTCTCTCGATTCCTATTGGAGCTGCTCTAAAAGCTCTGATTGCTCAAGAAATTTCTACTGTGTTTGGCATTAAAGTTGAGTGGGCTATTTAAATTTACAATATAAGAGGCTTCACTAGGCGCTGTCACAATCTTCCCGATTTGGGTCTTTACCTTAATGATTCGACTGTTCGCAGGCTCATCATAATTATTCTTCAGTCTCTCTTAGTTCCTATAGTACATATTCTGATTCTTCACAATCTATAGACTTTACTCAAGCTTATCAATTGCATTGAGACTAGCCCGATAGCTGTTTTGCACATTATCTTTGAGCCCTTTCAAGTTGTTGATAGTTTCGTGCAATTCTTTAATATTCTTCTTCAATGCAGAAATCTCATAATCTTTACATTAGAATTCTCGGCGAAGAGAGCTATTCTATTGTTAGAGTTGCTTCTTAGTCTCTTTATGCAGATCTAGCAATTACTCGTATTTTAGTTTATTTGTTAGTTAGTTTCTTTACGAAGGGAGGAGGTCTTTGCTTTCGGGGTTGTTTCTTATTGGCTATATTGTTTTGCTGTATAAAGATTTAATGACACGTCTTTAACGTTCTTCGAATACATTTTTGGCTTTGATGTCTTAATCTGCAATTTTGGCATTTAAAAGCTTATCTAAATGGGTCAGGACGACTTTATTATCAGCAGATAGATTCTTATTCAACAGTTTTACCTCTGTATTTTATGTCCTATATTCAGCATTAGCTTTATTCAGTTAAATAATCGCTTAATTTTGCACTTAAATTTTATTTTTCGCATTTTCTAGTTATTTTTTCACAATAACAAGATTTTGAGTAAGCTCCTGTATCTTCAACTCCTTCTTTTCCAATACACACAGCTGCTTTTAATACTCATTAGTCAAGCATTAATCTTTGAGTAGGACACAACTTCTGAGTTATTTTTGCATTTTTATATATTCTTCCATACTCTTTTCATGGGCCTTACAGGCCAATAGCTATTACTGCTATCTTCGGAGTTATTGCTCGATTGCAGCCTAAAGCGATTGTATTCGATTCCGTAATTATTTCTATAGCTGTTCATAATCTATGGCAGAGTTGTTAGGTTGGCCCGAATTGTTTACGTTTTGTTGATTTGATGGTAGTATAAATTTAGGGATGGATACAATTGGAGATGCAGTATATTGTTCATGTAGTAGACTTTTATATTTTCTGATCGATGATTGGCTTAGTATTTTGCTTTAATGGGCTATGATCTTAGTTTCACAAACATTTATTCGATCGTCATATTCTTTGATTTTTCTGGACACTTCGCTCATGGGTTAGTTTATACTGTTTTATTTGTTATATTGATGACATAAAATTAAATGAAGGTACATGCATGTGAGTTGTCATTAATATTAAATACAATCATATCGATGTTATACTGTTATACTATTATACTGTTATACTACTATACTATACTGTTATACTGTTATACTGTAAATGACTATGTATTATCATTCGTTTATCTATCTCATCAATCTCATCCATCTATAGCTCATTCCTCCAACTTGAGTTCTTCGGAGTGACTCTCCTCAATGACAAAGCTCTTTATCTTCTCATCCATACACTTATAAAACACCATATCAATGAAGAAGCACAGGATCAACTAAATCACAATCAAAATTTATGGAAAGTAGCCAACCATATTCATATAGGAACTTCCGATTGTTCTTGATGGATCCGATATGAAACTTGGCATGAAGTATTCGTATGCTCCTATTCTCATCATGACAAACAGGACTAGATACATTGGAGTATAGATTAAGATGGGGTTCACGAGTAGACTGTATTGAATCCGATCATAGAAATGGATGTGAAGGTAGCTGAGGATATGGCATGAGAAGCAAATAGCCATTATAATCAAGAAATTCAGGGCGAATGTCATGCGGTCTGTGAATAACGCTGTAGTGAGGGCTGTCCAGTTGTTCCCTCCAAAGCAAGGAAGATGCTTTTCATTGTATATCACATTGAACATAAAGTAGAAGCAGTATAAGGACATGCCTTGCCACAAGTGAAAATATAGGAATGTTGACAATGCAAACCGTGATTGATTACTGCCTGTGATAGTCTTGTCATAGTAATGATAGCCCATGCGAGCTGTTGAGTATTTACACAGTTGGATACCCTTTATTACTAGAAAAGTAATCATTGTCACAACTCCCAATCCTATGTAAATGTGCCAATGTGGGGACTCCGGGCGAATAAAGTCGTAGACAACCAGTTTACTATCGAGCATGCACCCCATTGTCTAGTTTAGGACTAATATACTGTTGTTTTAGACCAAGCTATATTCAGTTGAGAAATTGTAGAAACTAGGAGTAATGATCTTGTGAGAAATGCCGAGAATATTCACTGAATATGGAGTGAAGAGACGAGTGTAGTGCAATAGGTTTATCGCTCCATTCATGAAGAACAAAAAGAATGCGAAAAAGTAGAAGATAAGAATTATGAGGACAGTCACACACACTCGATATCCATCGTATTGAGATTTGAAGAGGTTAGTATACTTTCCATGTGAGTCCTTGCCTCGTGTTGTCAGCCATCTCCAGAATCGATGAATGAGGCCTATTTTCTGTTCTTCTCCCTACTTCTTGTTTAAGTCTATTTCGAGTTCCGATTCTTCCACAATTACCTCTTGTTCTTTGGCGCTGATCGGAGCTTGTTTGTTGTTCTTGAAAGTTATTTGTTCAAGAATCTTCTCATTATTTTTGACTTCGAGCTTCACATCATCACTGATTTCCAGTTGCTTTTATAGTTCTTCGAGTTTTCCTCCTTCATTCAGAAACAGCTCGATCGCGAATTTTAGATTCTTCTTGTACGAAGGTGTTGATGGAATATGCACATGGCCTTCAGGGAAGATAGGATATTCTGTGTACATCAGCTTATATAACAAAACCCCAAGGGAATAAGTGTCGTGAATTGGGTCTCTCATTTCGGGTTGTTTTTTGAAATTAACGTGATAAAAGTCAGGCACATCGGCCCTTTCAGTCAGGACATCCTTCAAGGAAATAGTCAATGGGATGGGTTCGCCGATTTTAGGAATTCCATTTTCAATATAAATATTTCTAATATGCAGCATATTCAGAGATTTAACACTGCTGGAATGGATGTACTTGAGGGGCTGAATGAGAGAGTAGAAAAAGAATTATATTTGATTTTACTTGAGCGCTATGTTGCTGCTCTTTAGTTTCTTGACGTAGTTTTGGACTGTGCCGTCGTTCGCATATTAGGACACTGTAAAGAATACTCCTTTTTCTTCGTAAAAATCCAGGATCTTGACGAATGAAGCTCTTGTTTGATGGATTTTGAGCAGCTAATCGTCGATGTGGCCCGCTTCCATTAGCTTGACTCGGACGAAACCGTGGCTTGAAGAGACTGCCAAATAGCTTACCTACTGAACGTACTCCCCCTTGACCTTAAACTATTTCAAAGCGACCCATTATTTGCCTTTTTTCCTGATTAGTTTATCCCTCTTCTTGAGGATTGGATGCAGGCTTATCTATGAAGCATTTTCCTTGGAAACTGCGATTAAATCGAGAAGCTGTTTATTCTTCGGGAATGGGAGGATGGAGCTCTATGTGCTTCTGATTCCAATGCGAGAGATAATTTAGGCAAAGGGGCAGACAGTAGTGTAACTACTGCCATTATTCCAGGAAAGTTTCAACCCACTCTAAGTGAACTCAATATCATTTTAATCTCCAAACCATGAAACGCCGGCCCTCAGAAGGTCTATATGCCCATTAAGTAGCATTTTGCTAATGGAGATGCAATCGTCATCGTCAAGCCTCTTACATTTAGATAGCGCCTTTTTTAAGGTCCCATACGCGCAATGTTCCTGAACAATAACCAGCTTGTTGTTGAGCGAATCATAAGCAAACTAATAAATTTTAATTAAGTTTTAGGAACTTGCTGCCTTGAGTTTCTTGAAGTACTCTTCTAATTTGAATTCAGGGTTTTTCAATACTTTTATTGTATAGGGCAAACCATTTTATTTGCTCTTGCCATCATAGACTTCTAAATTGGAGTATACGTGCAAAGGCTTGGAAGCATTGTATGTGTATTGCAATAGGATTTAGTTAGCAACTGACATCCTTCAACGTTGTAGTAAGATAATGAAATCTATGAACGAAATTGTATTATAAGATTGAAAGATAACTAATAAAGTGTAATTATTTAATATATCATCGTAATACAAATAGCAATGTTATCGAATTATTACTCTATGGGATAAAATAAAACTTACAGTGGTTCGAAATTATATTTTATTATCTCTAAATTATATACTACATATTGTATGTTATTAGATATATTCTGGCGTCAAATTAATTCAATTTTAAAATGTGTATAAAAATATGCAACACGGAAAGGCTACTACTAAAATCCTCAAACTCAGCTGGATATGTGAAATTAATTACAGCCAAATGCGATAATGAAAAAGCAGAGACTGAATGAACAATCTTAGCGATTCTAAAAGTAGAGAGCCCAAATTAACATCATTAAAGTAGTAATCTAAACCATTAGGACTTATACGAAAAGGTAAAGCATGCTTTTGATGAATACTGTAAATCCGAACATATTTCATTTATAATTTATAAATTCAGTATTAAATATCAACTTTGGATATACTCTCATATTAATATTTCAGAGTTCAATTCAAACATCTCATCACAGCGCTGCTTCTCCTCCGA
This sequence comes from Brachycentrus maculatus, assembly GCF_059751285.1. NCBI lineage: Eukaryota > Metazoa > Arthropoda > Insecta > Trichoptera > Brachycentridae > Brachycentrus > Brachycentrus maculatus. Next base: position 10,891 of record NW_028282341.1, on the reverse strand, counting down.
GTTTTATCATCGGATTCAGCAACGCATCTGAGATGTATGAGATCATGGCCAGAAATATCTGATGCATGGCATAGCATCTGAGATGACCTTGTGCAATTCGCCTTTCTCTATGTTTGTCCCAAGAACAAAGGGAGGGATCGAAATGGCACAAGGGTCTTTCTAGTCCTCAGCTGGAGTGAAATACCACTGAATCTCATACAGTCGACAATGCAAAATGGAGATCAAGCAGCTTGTGATGAAATAGTTGAATTGAATTATGAAATATTAGATCATCTATCTTCAATTGCGATAACTGACTCGATACCAACAAAACGAGCAGACCAGCACATCAATCAACCAATCAATCAAAACTGAGCATAAGCAATTCAAAATGACATACAAATCCGAATACAATAACATCAATCAACCTCAAAGCACAATCGATTCGAGCCAAATACAAAATGAAAGCATACATGGATACAACATGCATACATGATCGTGTGACCATTATTATTGCCCATAATTGAAGTGAATGAATAAGATTAGTATAGTTAAGTGAATGCGGTTAGTTTAAGATTATTAATTATAATATCGATTGTTGATGGAAGTTGAGAATCTAGAGTCAAACATATTTTCAGGGTTGAAGAGTAAGTCAAGTGGCAGCATTGCTTACAAGAGGGCTCTCACCATTTATGAGTCGATTATGGACTCTGCATCCAATGTACCTCCCTTATTATTTGCAGGTGCCAAACTTTAGAGAACATTATGCGAATTCTGATAGTAACTTTGCGCTTTTTCTCTTTGGGAGTGTCTTCAAGATCCTGCTCAAGAACGAAAAAAACCTATACAGTCAAGAGTCCCTATTTCTGTTGATCAACCAGACTTTGCAGCATTTGAATGTGACAACCTTAAAGATGAACGGTATTCTGAGGAATTTAGAGAGCAAAGTGTTTTCTCTGCTCGGAAGCCTACACAGCGAATAGAAGACTCCATTAATGCTTCGATTGGCTGTTTCAATTCTCTCGTTTACTCTAATAAACAATGACAGCATCCAAAAAGACAAAGAATCCTCAAGCATCCTCTGCTCGATGTTCAACATGGCCGTTGAGTCCCATCGCACCAACACTCTCTCAAAATAGGCATCGAAAATGTTGACTCATCTCGCCAAGAATAATAGCGAAATATCAGTAATCCTATCAAAGCATGCAAACATGAATATGTTGGCCAGCTTGTCTACCAATTTGTATCTAAACAATGTCCGTGAAGTCATCAGCTAATTCCCAAGGCAGCAAGTCAACGATATCGGGTATCGGGTTTCAAAGTATATTTCGACCATCGACATCAACAGCGGATACTAAGAGAACTACCTCACCCAAATCTATTTCTTCCTGGAGAAGCTGATGAACAAGTTCTCAGCCAACACCCTCGAAGAAATATGCAAGTAGCTGATCAATAATGTGCCAAGCTCAGCGAGCAACTAGAGCAAGGTGACTTTCTGCTACCTCCAAGCGCTGCATGCATCCTTCGAAGCATTGGTCTCCATGAACGAGCACACCGCCAACAAGTTCATCTCGAGTATTGTTTCCATTGTACAGGAGTTCATTACAAAAGGAGGCAGAGTCGAAAAGCATGCTTATGGCATATTAAAATAAGTAATGATTAACTGCATTCGAAAGAGCCTATGGGTTAACTTGGGGGGAAACAATTAGTTCGATTTGAACATCGAAGGCATTGATTTATAATCAACAACCAAAATGCATAATTTCGGCAAAACAATCTGTCTGCTCGAGTCGATGCTTTCAGAGGAGTATAAGAATACCAAGAGCACAGCCTCCATCTTAGAGGCCTTCTTCGATGTGTTGGACGCAAGTGCATTCGATTAAAGTGTCGGGCTCATCGATCGAATTATTCAGTATCGGGAGAACTTCTAAAACCGCGAATTCAAAAGCATCATCCATGCAATATTCGGGGCAATGAGTGTGACAAGAATCTGCGAACTATACCAAATATCTGTGAATGGCAACATTGCTGACCCTGACTTCGAAACTCGAAATAACCTATGGCTCATCCATGCAATCGAACAGTATGATGGCGAGTAGACTTTTTCATCCTATATGAAATACTTTTACCCTTTCCTCAATCAGATCTAAACCCTCATTCAAGATCCGTAAATCACTGGTGTACGAAGGTAGGCATATAAATCCCTTAAAGCAATCTTCTGGCGGTGTCTCAAGGTATTCTGCAGGAAGGTCAACGGTACTGAAGAATACACCAAGATCGTCGAATCAATCAAACATGACTTTAATGATGCCAGCGATAGCGTGCTTGATCACATTGCACAGGCTCTTTAAATTCTGAGCAGCTGCCTCCACAAAATCGGGTACTAATGCGAGTGGGCAGGTAATCTCATTTCGCTCTTTGCTAAGACGCTCGACATATAGAAGAACAACGCCAAACAAATACTCAGGGCCATAAAGTATTTATCAGCAATTTCGAGCAGAGAAGGATACCTCAACCGCGTCTTCGATAAGAACATCGTGAAGCTGCTCCAGTAGAAATAGAAGAACACTCTGACCAAACACGAAAATCTGGCCGCCAACATAAAGAACATGGAGATATTGATAGCTGTGAGCTATGGAATCGACTTTACCAGCCCGGTAGTTGTTCAGCCCTACCGGATTTCAAGGGAGGAATTGGTAGTGAAATTGATTGAGATACTGCTCGTGGAGAGCAATTTGTTCCAGAAGAAGGCCTACAAGTACATTTTCGAGACTATCATCCACATGGGGTCGGGGTTCAGAATCGAGGTGATTGATTTGCTGGATGCTCAGCAGCACAAAATTATGCCATCTTCGAAGCACTACAGGATGAGCATCCTAGCCATCATCTGGAAGCAAATTGGAGATAGCCAAGAGAGTCTGAACGAAAAATTCGGCTTCATTAAGACTTATCTCCCCGAAATCATGATCAACATGAGGGAGCCCAACCAGAGGACGAGGAAGCAAGCCGAGTTCATTTTTTAAAGCTTCTGCACGAATTTGAATGAGCTCGGGCTATTGCAGAACTTCCTTGAGATTATGTGCGCTGGGCTCGCGACTGATTCAATGGATATGAAGGTCGCAACCATTAACGCCCTGGCGACCATCTTCTGTAAGAAGCTATAAGTCTAACTGGAATTTTCATTGGGCATTCTCGAAATTGTGTTGATGCTCCTCTATGAAAAGCAAGGAGAAATCTTTAAAGCCGTCATTTAATACTGCCGCAGATACATTCTTTCGATTCAGAAGGCCGAACAATCCCGTGATGTCCTCAAGACCATGATCGAACAAATCTTCAAAGTCGACTCCGACTCAAGAATGTAATATCGGAGTATCGTCAAGCATTTCCTGCTCAAATTAGTTAAAAAGTTCTCAAGGCAAATCATTGAGAAAATGATTCCTGCGGAAGACCGGAAGTTACTCACCAATGCAATCAAAATATAGAACCGAGAAAAACGAAAGAAAAGAGAGAAAAAAATATTCAAAAGGGAGTAGTATGAAAGAATAAAGTTGAAAAATGCCGCCAATGCCTCGAGCTCAGAAGATGAGTACGATAATCCGCAAATAAAAAACGACATGGGCATCGAATAGGAGGGGGATCTGAAGTAGCTCAATAACTAAGACAACTTGCTTTTGAAATATGACTTAGATCAAGAGAACTTCCATTTCGAAGAGCAGAAACTGAACATTAGAGAGAACTTCAGGAAAGCCCGAAAGTAAAAGGGGAAGTAAGATGACGACATTCTATTTGGGTAAAACGGAATGATGATCATCAAGGACCCCAAAAGAGCCAGAGGCGCATTCAATGAAGAAAAGGACCAAGAAGAGGAAGATGAAAACCCCACAGGATATGTCAATCTCAAGAAACGAAGAAAAGGTAAATATTTATTTAATTCAGTCAATGACGTCCACATCATTAAATAATCTGGAAATACCTATAAATCAAATAGGGCAGGAGGAGATGTCAAGGTCAAGGATAAGCCCGAACCCTATGCTTTCATCCAGTTTAACTCAAAAGCTCTCAACAAGAGATTCAAAAAGAAGGCCGAACTCGCATTCGACACTGTCTTCGAGAAGAATGAGGGTGGATTGAAGGGTATCAGATCGAGAATTGCAAATAGGCATTGAATAAATTTGAATATGAGGCGCAGTTGCAGAGTGATGATTTAAATTCTAATAAGTTACATAAAAATTAAGCATTAAAATCAGCAATCGTTGATCTGATCGAGAGGCTGAACAGCAGGAAAGTTTTAATTCTTTTACTCTCCCTTTGTACGCCTGAGTTCAACAATAAATTCTTCATACTGCGGGCTATTGAAGAACTAAATGTGTTTTAATTTGATGTGCTGCACTAAGGACGCGTCGGTGCCATAACTCTTCCCGCACTTTTCATCAGGGCAAAAATAATCTCGAGTGATTTCGTTCGCGATCCGCCGATGCCTTTTTTTCTTTTCTTCAGTGCAGGATTTTTCGCTTTGGGACTAAATGCTAACTGACTGCTTACATTAAAATGAATGGCATTAAATTTTTTCTCAAGGTCATCTTTCTCCCGAATGGCTTTGGCCAGCTGAGTTTAAAGAAACTGATTCTCCTGCAGGAGACGTAAGTAATTTCGCTTATATTTTTAGACTTCGGTGGTCTGGGTGTTCATATTTCTGATTTAGGTTAGGCTTTATGGTTTTGGGAGATGAACTGTGAATTTAGGGATGATTGGCTTCATGTCTTTCTTCTTAACTAATTTTTAAATTAATATTCTTACTAATATTTATAACTTGAACCCAATTCAGTAATAGGAACCAACTTATCATATCACATTATGCATATTATACACATTTCACAAATTATATTTTTTAAATTGCACTTAACGCTGCATCCGAAATATTCTCCATTAATTAGTTTGCGATTTGATATCATAAATTGCAAAAAATATTGTGTTATCAGATTTATCTTTGTTTGTTTCTTAAACAAATTTAGATGATCCTCGCGAAATACTTTCGAAACTAAGAATATGCCATTATTTATAAATTTCCAAACACTCATATCGTTTTCTTAAGTGTAAAATCACAGCTAGAAAGAGTTTTAATAAGGCGAAGTCAAGAAATAGGGTAGATCGCGATGATACAGCAACTAAGGCGTCGTTCTCCAATGCTGCATTCACACACTGCTGGATTGATTGATTAAATTTGATTATCTTATGAGTTGTACGTATTCGCTATTTATTTATTGATGGAAATAGGGTATAAATTTGATTAACTCACGAAGGAATGCAATATTATTTATTTAATTTATTTAAGCATTCAAATGGGAAATGCATCGGATAAGTTTGCGCAGTTCAAAGCAAACAGAGAAAAAGGCAAACTAATGGAAGGAGGAGAGAATCGGATCAATGAGAATTTCGAAGATATTTCCAAGCCTGTCTAAAGCCGGGGCGTTAATGAAAACTCTCATAGTTAAAGGGGAGTTGAAAGCTCTCGAGCTATTAACATGGGCGGCCCCAATCGGGTAAAAAAAACCAAAGGGTCAACCACTAATGAAAATTATGCAAAGTAAACCAATCAGCACATTGCCCTCACGGCTGATGCAAGCGATACCTTGCACAGTATGGATAAAAGTAAAATCCCTAATGTCAAATCCAAAATATATAAGTTGGTTGAGAAAAATGTCACTTACCAGGGTGAATTCGAAGACAAAGTTCCACATGGAAAAGGAGCTGCTTATTTCAGTAACGGTTCCTATTACGGCGGCGACTTCAAAAATGGAGATGCTGATGGCGAAGGAATTTATATCTTCAACGATGGTTCTTACTACGAAGGGACTTTCAAGGATTCCATGTTTTCTGGAAGGGGCAAGATTAACTACCGAAGGGATAATATGACTTACGTTGGGAACTTTTATTAAGGGGTCCCAGAGGGCGAAGGAGTTGAAGAAACCAAAACGACCAAATACACTGGAGGATTCCATTTTGGCAAAAAATAGGGAAGAGGCGTGTATAACTGGGAAGATGGCAGAAGATACGAAGGGTAATTCAAGGAAGGGCTGATGCACGGGCAAGGAGTCTTATATGATAAATCTAACGGAATCCTGTACAGTGGAACATACTAATAGGGTAAAAAATCAGGAAAAGGGGTTATGAAAACGAGTTTGGGCTCCTACCATGGCAAATTCAGAGAGGATCACTTGGAAGGTAATGGAACCTTGTTGTTCAATGACGGGAAGGCATACAAAGGCGAGTTCAGTAAATCAAAAATGCACGGGAAAGGATCGATGCTGTACCCAAGTGGGCAGATTGCTAATGGAACATGGTCTGAAGACCACAGTGAAAAGGTAAATAGCCTGGATCATGATAATTCAAAGGCCAAAAATGCTATCGATGAAATAAAATCTGAACATCAATCAGCCTTCAGCACTGCCCAACGTCAAAGCTCTGGGTATCGGCAGGGCAACGATAGTAGGTATCAAAACAACGATGCTGGGTACCAAAATAAAGAGAGTAGGTACCAAAACAACGAGCCTCATTACGAAAACAACCAAGAGCAAAGAGGAATATATTTCGAATGAGCTACCTGATTAGCAATCAAACATCCAACCAATACAATTAGAATGGCTATGAATTAATATAAATAAATATGCTGAATCGTCGATGATTATTAATTGACGTAATTAATCAGTTTTCAATGAGTAGTTACATAATTGCCGGCTCAGCGGACAGCCTCGACACGGCCTACTGCGAAGAAATAGCGAGAAGAATCAAAGCCAAGTACAACAACATCGATTTCCGTATTGTTATCAAGCATCCAGAAGAATGGTAAGAGTATCTCCAGCAGATCTGCCGGATCTATGGATTCCTCAACAAGTCAAACCCCATTATCTACACCTACCATGGCAAGATCATTGGCAATAAGACTGCCTTCATCAACAACACCGTCAAGTACTTCGGGCTGTCCGAAGAGGCACTAATTGTAACCAACCTAACCAACGAGATCAACATCAAACTTGCCAACTAATAGATCAAGCGAAAGAACATCCAAAGGAATAACGTGAAGACTTTGAAATAAAAGATCAACTTTGTCTATGAGAAGAAACTCAAATCAGGAGTCTTCACTCACCAGTTCAATGATTGCGAGTAGTTCTTGGTCAATGGAGTTTAATACCGGCTGCGGAAGGTTGTGGCAATGTGCGCTCATTTTGATCTCCCCTACGAAAAGCAGATCGAACCCAAAAAAGAAGTGATCTAAGCCGATAATATTGACTTGATTGCGCTGTCGGCTATGGATAAAATCCCAGACTAAAATGCAAAAGAGGCATTTGTGACGCATAACCAACAACTACACTCTGAGTCCATGGAGAAGATGAGCGAGGCGAGCCGAACCAATAAGCTGCACTCTTCTGTCATGAGCAGGGACGAAGACTCCAAAGGCAATAAATAGTCCAATAAGTAAAAGCAGCAGATCGACTAATAGTTCGACGATGTTGCTGATTTCACTGACCACAACTACGAAGAGCTTAACATTGCAGAAATCGGCGACAACTTCTACCTCGCTTTCGAGAAACAAAAGAACACTCACATTCCAGGAGAAATGCTCGTCTATTACAATGAGGGACAAAACAATGGAACAACATACCGGATCTATAACGATGGCAGGCCTGTCATCGGCCATCGCACTCTGATCAAGTAGATCCACTACATACACTCAGAGGAGGATATTCATATTCTGGATGACCTGAAGGAAGATAAGCCAGAAGACAAGCCAGAAGACAAGCCAGAAGACAAGCCAGAAGACAAGCCAGAAGACAGTCAGCTGCTCAACAAGTAGCCTCAGGCAGTCTAAAAAATATAAGGCCCTTCTGAAACTAAAAATTAAGACTCACAACTACCGGAACTTACTTCTCAAGAATAACGAACAACAACATAGAAGAAGGAATAAAATAGAGAACCATAAAAAAAGACTGAAGAAGCCCATGTTACCTAAAAGTCTAAGACATAGCCCAACATTCCAGAGACCAAAGAGGAAATTGTCTTTGATAAATAAAATATTGAAGAGTAACTTATCTCCGAACTCCACAGCGACTTGAATCTGATCTCCAACCTCAACTATCACACACTTTACATTCTCAAGCCCCTCTCCCAACAATAAATCAAGCGAATCCTTTACCTGGTGAGTGAGACGAACATGATAGCAACCCTACAGTTCCTCCCCGAGAACCCTAATCCCAAAATCAAAGTCTACTCTCGGTAGCATCTCTGCCAATCGTAAAATGGACTGCTGCCAATATAGAAGTTCATAGAGAAGCAGCTGGAAGATAGGGAGGAAGTCGAAATATGCTGCGAGGGAGAATAAAACGAAAAGATCTCAATCAAGAAGATTAATGATATTGGGTTTAACCATTGCTACTTCTAGCATAACTCGGAATCATTGGATGACGAAAAGGAGGGTAAAGCAATCAAGCGAATGCTCGAAGAGACTCTGAATATCGAAGAGCAGTTGAAGAAGGAAATCGGGTATAACTTAGTATTCACGAAAAATTACACAATGGTGACAGCGATAACTGAGCCCTATAAGGTTCACGGGGCGGCAAGCCTATACTTCGATGGGCTAGCATATTTGGGCTATGTCTGCTATGCAGATCTTATTGAAGGGTATCAAATGAAAAAGAAATCCGTTGAATCCGGAGAGGAGATCAGATAGATTCTGGCGAGATGCTCTGGATTAAATTTAATTGACAGTAATTGATACAATGCTGGATTGTGATTATGTTATCTATTATTCAATAATGTCTCGATCAATTGATTGATGTTTGTATTTGCATTTATATAAGTGTTTGTATTTGTATAAGTGTGGGATGTCTGAGTAGAAAAACGAGAAGGGGTTGGGGTTGGGGTTGGGGTTGGGGTTGGGGTTGGGTTGGGGTTGGGGTTGGGAAGATTATGTCTGTGGGTGTGGAAAGAGATACTTGTCTTATCCAGCACTCTACACTCACATCAAAACTAAACATGAAGGCCATCAGCCAGAAGGCACTCAGAAGACTGGAGTCAACCTTATCCATAAAAGAATCCGCCAAAAGCCATAATAAAGGCTAATCCGATAAATATAAAGCGAAATCAATTTGGAAGATCTGAAGATATTGGCTCATCTCGATGAAAACGCCGTTGGGGAAGTACCACTTCAAGTGAGAGTTCAAAAGTAAATGCTCGGACTTTAACTGTGGTAGGCATACAATTCTATGGCGAAAGCGAATAGCTTAGTCATTGAGAAGAAAAGTCCCTTGGAAAATATATTGGTTATCTACCTGATTGGAGCCGGGCAGTACATCTCTGAATAGATGTTTGGCTACTACTTGAGTTTCGCTCAGAACTTTCTGACGTGCTTTCGAGAGCATGGGGAAGAGGTCTACGACGCGTGCTTCAAAGGCGAACACGAAAATAGAGCAAGGTCAATTTCAGTCTAGGAGTGCAGGTATGCCCCAATAATCGGTAACTTCTTCATCCGCTACTATTTGGCCTAACACACAAAAGACTAATAAACAATTTCTATGTCGTAGCTCCTTTGCAGCGATTTCTGTGCGTGGATGTTCAGTAAAAAATTAACAATCGTCGAAGTTTCCTTGATTCGGCCGTATAAGGCTCCAAAGAGAAATATGATAAGCAAGCAGAAAACGCATGTGGCAGGCCTCTATCGGAACGCTCACAGGAACCCAGACGAGCAGAATGATCGGAAAAACGAGAGCGATCAGAATGAGAGCAGCGAGGAAAATGCTAATCCCAGCCAAAACGGATACAAAGATGAGATTGGGCAGGGCGGGAACAGCGACAACCATAACAGTGCTATTGACGATTTATTCTGTTCTCCACGCTGTTGAGGCTGAGGGGACTCAGTTGTAAAGGTTGATATGATAATTTATGTAAATTTGTTGGGTTTGTGCGGATGTTATCGATGAATTAGGGATCACAGCTCGGCACTCATATCCTATTTGAGTTTTTTACGAGGTTCGCTCATCACACTTTCATCTTCATTCGGCCCTAATTTCTTGCACAATTCACAAGTGTAGACTTGGTTTTAGAGATCGTCCATTTATTTGGCGGTAAGGCCCGCACATTGCACATGATACCAGTCTGAACCCCTGCATTTCTTTTCAAACTGGCACTAAATCCACTAAGAATGGGATAGCACTTTTCCACAAATGCAAGACCCCTCCTCTCCTTCAGCGACTGGGTTGTGCCTGACAACCTAATTGCTATTTTCAATTTTATTTTCAACTTCGAATTGCCCCCTTTGGTTTTTGTTCTATTCTTCCTGGTCGTTTAGGACATTACGTTCTAGACTAAATGAATTAAAGAAGGCTCTTTCGGTTAATGACTTTAAATCATCGGGGTTAATTGAACGGATTTTGAAAACATTGTCGCGCTTTTGGATGACTTTGGAGTTTTCGGGGATTTATGAAATGGATTGATGCGAGCTTAGTATGGCCTAAATTAGCTGATGGATACTTCGAGGAAATCATCTTAGTTAGTCATGGTGTTCATTGTGCTCATCACTTTGTTATAGTAGACTTGGAAAGATGGATCTTGCTTCATAGAGGCTATCAATTCGGATTGCATTCCCTTAGGAGCTTTCATTCCTAGCCTCCTGAGAATTTGTTCATCACTATAGCTCATTTGATTTATATAGTATGAGTATAATTGCGATTAATTTATAATTCAATCCAATATAAATATGCATATGTCTGTATGTGTTTGTTGTTTTGTTCGTATGTTTGTGTATGAAACATATTTATTAGATTTATGTAATATAGTACTTTCCTTTTAAAGTAAACTGACAGCACTGGGGTTGGGGTTGGGGTTGGGGTTGGGGTTGGGGTTGGGGTTGGGGTTGGGA
>NW_028282340.1:0-10873 GCF_059751285.1 Brachycentrus maculatus | reverse complement strand
TGATTATTGCAATAATTGTTTATACTGATCGAGTTGTAGTTTATATTCGGATGCTTTTGTGAAAGATTGTTTTAGGGAGGGTTTTAGTTGTTCGATTGCTGTGTTTGCGGATTCGAGTTTTTGGAAGGTTTATTAGAGTTCGAATGATAAGTTTGTGACTGTTTGGGAGGATTTATGTAAATTGTCAGAGAGGGTTAGAAGCTATTCGGAGTGTTTCAGGGAAATTTTTTCGAGTTACTCTTTATTTTTAATTGACGCTGCCTCAAGTTGCTCTTTAAACTTAGCCGATAAAGTTTCGAGTTGTAAGATATTTTAAGTCGATAGTGCTTCCAATTTTTAATTGGCAGCAATCTCTTTTTCGGAGAGCAACCTTTTCAACTCAACATTCTAAACACTAAATATCTCCAATTTGTTCAGTAGCTCCCTTTCTTCTAATTACTTATTTTTCAGGATATCCTCATTATCATTGAACCTTTATTGGTATTTCGTGTTTGCTTAATTTAGAAGCTTTTCGAGTTCTGCAATTCTGGCTAAGGAGCTCTATAACTGTGCTTAGAGTTATGTTTATATATTGTTTATTTTTGTGATTGATTGCTCGAGAATTTGGGTGTTTGTGATTGGTTTAGTTTTAGTTAATTTGAGAGCTATTATTCTTGATCGTGCTGTTGCTGTTGCTGTTGTTGCTGTTGTTGCTGTTGCTGCTGTTGCTATTACTATTGTTGCTCCAATTGCTGATGAGCCTCCTCAAGTTCGAGCTGCAGCTTGGAGATTAACAATTACATGGTGACAAGCTTTTCAGCTTGGATTGCAAGATCTTTTAGATTCAGAGTCTCAGGGATCAATTAAATTGGAACCTCCAACAGTTATATATTTTCCGATGATGTATCATTAATCTGTTCCTCCTACAGTCTTTGCAATATTTAGTTGCCATACTTCTTATAATCGTATGTCTTCTCCTTATAATCCTATGTTTGTGGCACTCGATTAGCTACAACAACCTCCTTATTTTAATAAGACACCACGTTATCAATAACAATTTATTTAAACTACTCTTAACTATCTTTGGCATTTACTTAATTGGAATCTGTCTTTTTAATATAGATGTTCTTATGTTCGGCTGAGTTTATATTCGATAATGTGTAGTTTGTTGGTTTCTTTGGTTTTAACATATATTCATGATTGTTGTTGTCATTGTTGCTTGTTTTAGTCTTGCTTTGAATGTTATCATCATTGCTGTTCGTGTTATCCTGATCCCCGTCATTATTTCCATTGCTTTTATGTTTCCCTTGGGCATCATTACTCTAATCAACGAGCTATCTATGCGATTTCTCTGAATCAACCCATTAACTGTGTGTCATACTGAACTTCTGGAACATAATTTGATTGCCGTTTTGCTCATCATTCATAGTATTATCATTATTGCTGCTGATAGTGTTGTTGCCTTAACTAATTGCCGCATTGAAATGGTTTCCACCAATGCTTCCCATTTCTCGATAGTTCATATTGGCCATGCTCTTATTCACAAATGCATTATTGTTCACATAATTAGCACCGTCTATTTACATATCCTCTAAATCTGAGGATTGCCCACGGAGTTCATATTCTTTGATGTACTGTTTCAGTTGCTCGATATGCATCTGTTTAGTGAGCCTGCTATCGTTGGGGTGAGCAGTTGTGGGTTGGAGGAATATTGGGACCGGGACTTCTCTGACTATCTATTTCTCGATGTAGATTGGGATTTATCTGAGCATTTCCTGGATTATGGGCTCTTGGTAGTTTGCATATTGGTGTTGGAAGAGTTGGAGTTAAACTGGCATTTCTATGATGTTCATGTATTCCTACTCATCTGATACTTTGGACAATCTTTCGATTTCATAGTGGCCTCCAATTTGTTCTGTGAGTCTGCTGATTGTATTGGCGCTATCTTTGTCTTTTGCAGACTGACTGCTGTGGAACTGACTGGCTGCTCTCTCTAACTCCTCACATTTCAAATTGACTCTCCATAGTTGTTGTTCGAGATGAGTGATCTTCTCCTTGAGTTTTGTGTTTTCTTCGATTAGGGATGCAGTGGTGATGGCAGTTTCAGTTGCGATGGTTGTAGCAGTTGCAGTTGCAGTGGCAGTGGCAGTGGCAGTGGCAGTGGCAGTGGCAGTGGCAGTGGCAGTGGCAGTGGCAGTGATAGTTGTGGTGGTAGAAAGTGGCACTTTCATTTAGAGCCATATTTTGGATTGACTGAGATTGCCGATATTACAAATATTGCCAATGCTATCAATGTTATCGATGCCGCCCAAATGGGACTGACCATCCATAGTTGACGACTGCTTAATTTGGATGTTCATGGTGCTATCATTGTATAACTCTCTTTACAATGCGCTGACTGTGGCATCTATCGAATGAGTCTATTGCGCTGATTGAGCTGCTGATTGGATACCTTGGATATATTTGATATCTGCCTCAATTTGCGTAATCTGCTAATTCAGCTCGAATTCTGATTTGTAGAATTGGGCCAATTACTCATACTGCTCAGTTTTGTTGATCTTCGTGGGAAGATCAGCAGTCTGTGGGACTGACGGCCGTAGCTGAGATGGGTGCTGCTTTGACGACAACAGTTGCTGTTCATGCAACTTCTATGGCTGCTGAGGGGTGTGTGACATCAGAGATGTTACTGGTTGCAAATGCAAAACAAATAAATAAATGTATTCGTAGAGTCGGATTCGTATATTAATATTCGCATCCGTATTTTGGATATTTTCAAAATATAATTCTACGAATTTATCTATCACTATCATATTACCACTAACAAATAATATATTGAATATTAATATTATATTAATCTTTGATATTAGAGCATTATATAGGCATTCTGGCAATAAATGCATTTAATAAGAATGCAATCCATATGAGTATGCCTATCGACGAATTCAGTCTATGTTATTTAGAGTATTAAACAATTAATTGAGCTCATTATTGTTCATTATGTTTAGTGGATGTCGAGATAATGAAAATGGAATTTCATAAACCGTCAAAGATAGAAATAGAAACCGTAACACCATCGATTAGCTTATAAGTAATTAACACGTATTTTTCTGATGATCTTATGCATATTGAACACAGTGTAAACAAGGAGTCCTTAAAGAATTAAACCAATGTTAACGATTGACCAGTTGTGACTCGAATTGAGCCGAATCGACCGTGAAACACAAGCCTCGAGGATGATGCAGGCGAAGCGGATTAAATTTAGAAATTAATCAGAACTAAAATCCACAAATTAATAATAATAATCAATAATCCAACTGCGCGTAGTAATGGAGCAACTCAGCAAATGCATTAAAGGGGGTGATTCTACCTCCGTAGTCAGAACAATTAGGATCTTAGACTCTTCGTCTGTTAAATTAGTGGAATTGAACTCATCTGAAAAATTGCTCCAATTTCTAAGGCAACTTCAATCGGAGCAAATTACTGTGGAAGCTGGAGTCCTCCTTTGCGATACTCATAAGATTATTACATATCCCCAATTATGATATCTATATTTTATGATTTATCCTCCATTTGTTTTGTTTATATCCAAATTTATATTTAATGCTAGCAATAATTTTCAAATTCGTTATGTGTTTTCAATAAGAAATAAATCAATGGTTTATATTTTAGAAGTAATGGCTGAACATGCTTTTAATCTTCTGAGAAGCTCTTTTGGATATCTGTAATTATTATTGATTTCGTGGTTTTTATATAATACCTTTTTTTGTGTTCAATTATTTCTATGGTTTTTTATATTATGGCATTTATCGCTATGTGATTTCGAGTCTGCCTGACTCTTTATGGCATTATTAATGCTTATATGTTTCTTGTTCTTTTGTTTTGAAAATACATTTATTAAAAAATGTCAATGTTTTTTCTTTGGACTTTTGGCACCCCAAATATCAAATATAAATCATCGCATTAATTCCTTTGCTTAGAATTCCATTTTAACTCTGGCTGCATAATCTAAAAAAAATCAATTAAAAAAGCAGCAAAATATATTCAAAGCTAATCGGTTCACTCACAAAACTCCAAGCCCAATTTTAATTCTTTAAATTAATCGAAAACTAGATTTCTAAAATAGGTGGCTTTAATATAATTACGCCTCCGATGTTAAGTTTATATTATATCTATTTATTATACAGAAGCCTCTATGATCATCTCTAATATTTCATCTATATTATATCTATTAATTTAGGCAAAGACAATATTTCATGCTATAGAGCAATGCAATAATTTGTGAAATAACTTATAATATTCTCTGCAGTTTCTAATGCTGCATTAGAGAGTTATTAGCAGCATCCGAAACATAGCAATGCACTTTATCATTAAACGACGAAGCGTGGACTCAACTAATAAAAATGGAATATTGCAGTATTTATTTATTAATTAGACTAACATCATGGATATAGCGTATTGTCAATCGATGATTATTTTTAAAATAAGTAACTTACGAATCGATGTCAGATCTCAATGCGGTAACTGATGTTAATCGCCCAATGAAGGTAATCAATGTGATCGAACCGAATACAGTTCGAGTTCTTTAAATGCGGAGGATTCGCGAATAGCAAGAACGGGAAGCCGACCAAAAAAGAATGCTGTAAGAAAAAAAGAGAGAATAAGAAAAACGCAGGCTATTCATGTTCGAACGACTCAAGAAAAATCAATAGCTTGAATAGCAATAAAAGCTAATGGAAGAATAAAGAAGGAGATTGGAGGAATAGGAAGAGTCGACGAGGTTGGTCGGGAAGTTCGGGCACATGATCAATGACTTAAACACCAATACCACCAATCTATAGTTCACTATTTCAGGCCTTGATCTGAGACCTGCACAAGTTAAAGTACTACTCTCCAATGTTCAAAATAACTCATCACTGAAGGGATTGACAATGTGCAGGAAAAATCTAACCGACGTAGAGGGTCGATAAATATCAGAGCGCTTGACTACAAACTAATTTTTATAAAGGCTTGAACTCTAAGGCAATAACCTAGGCCCCGACACTCTGCAAGCACTGGCTGATTTACTAAAAGTGAATGAAACAGTCCGCCAAATAGACCTCTAAGGCAATAACCTCATCAAAGGCAAATAAAACCACCCCAATTACAAAGGAATCGATAATCTCGCACAAGCCTTGATGACCAATTAAACAGTCTTATCAGTAAACTTAAACAGCACAGGCATGGATCGGTATGCATCCATGAAGCTGAGGTAGGTCATGTAGAAGAACAGCACTATTATACTGTACAAATGTATTATTATTGTAGACTCGATGTTGAGAACAACCCTGATATGGATCTCGAAGATGTGCTCGCCATACAAGAAAAGCTCATCAAGAACAAGCAAGAACATGATGAAGAAAGATATATGGAATTTATTGAGCGAAAGAGAATGAGAAGGGAGGAGGATATTTCAGGAGTGTTGCTTCTCAATAAGCAAACCAAGAAGTTAAGGGCTGAGGCTATTTCCTTGAATATTAAGACCAAGAAAGAGCAGCTTGATCAAGAATGGGAGGAGTTTCTGCAAAAGCAAGAACTGGCCAAACAGAAATAAGTTGTTAAAATGGAAAAGTAAGCAGGAGCCAAGAAAAAGAAAAAGAAAAAATGATCGTCTATTTATGAGCAATCCATTGCATCTCCTCATCTTTTGCATCTCCTCATCTCTTGCATCTCTTCATTTCTTGCATTTCTTCATCCATTGCATCTCCTCATCTTTTGCATCTCCTCATCTTTTGCATCTCCTCATCTCTTGCATCTCTTCATTTCTTGCATTTCTTCATCCATTGCATCTCCTCATCTTTTGCATCTCCTCATCTTTTGCATCTCCTCATCTCTTGCATCTCTTCATTTCTTGCATTTCTTCATCCATTGCATCTCCTCATCTTTTGCATCTCCTCATCTTTTGCATCTCCTCATCTCTTGCATCTCTTCATTTCTTGCATTTCTTCATCCATTGCATCTCCTCATCTTTTGCATCTCCTCATCTTTTGCATCTCCTCATCTCTTGCATCTCTTCATTTCTTGCATTTCTTCATCCATTGCATCTCCTCATCTTTTGCATCTCCTCATCTTTTGCATCTCCTCATCTCTTGCATCTCTTCATTTCTTGCATTTCTTCATCCATTGCATCTCCTCATCTTTTGCATCTCCTCATCTTTTGCATCTCCTCATCTCTTGCATCTCTTCATTTCTTGCATTTCTTCATCCATTGCATCTCCTCATCTTTTGCATCTCCTCATCTTTTGCATCTCCTCATCTCTTGCATCTCTTCATTTCTTGCATTTCTTCATCCATTGCATCTCCTCATCTTTTGCATCTCCTCATCTTTTGCATCTCCTCATCTCTTGCATCTCTTCATTTCTTGCATTTCTTCATCCATTGCATCTCCTCATCTTTTGCATCTCCTCATCTTTTGCATCTCCTCATCTCTTGCATCTCTTCATTTCTTGCATTTCTTCATCTCTTGCATCTCTTCATTTCTTCATCTCTTTATCTCTTCATCTCTTTATCTCTTCATCTCTTTATCTCTTCATCTCTTTATCTCTTCATCTCTTGCATCTCTTCATCTCTTTATCTCTTCATCTCTTTATCTCTTCATCTCTTGCATCTCTTCATTTCTTCATCCATTGCAATGAGTCATAGTGTTTTCATTTATTCTGATTTGTAAAGTGGGACAAATTCCCTGCATGCATTTATATGCTGATATTGCGTATATATTTGTCGCCATTGCCCTAAATTTATGTGTTGTGTACATGCATATAATTGAGCAATAAACCCGAAATCCGAAATAGTTAATAAGTTGAATGATCAATAAAATATACCATCACTCATAATCATCAAATCAGCCCTTTGTCATTTAATAGTTTTTGTAATGATTGATCCTTATGCATTTCATGGACAATGTCACTCCCCCCAATAAGCTCCCCATCGATATAGAGTTGTGGATATGTTGGCCACTTACTAAAAATCTTGACTTGATCCCGAATGATGGTGTTATCCAAAATATCAATAGCTTTGTATTCTGTGATGCCATACTTTTTGAGTATTTCGACAACGAAGTTCGAGTAACCGCAACGTGGAGAATCAGGGGTTCCTTTCATGAAAAGCACTATTTTGTTGTTCTGCACCCACTTCTGGATAATCTTTGGAGCATTTTCGGCTGTCAGCTCAACTCCCACCTCCTCAGAGAACCTGTACAATGGCAACAACTTCATGAGTCCGACGCGACGAAGAGAGAGTGAAATCAGATTGTGGCTGATCATGAGTCCTATCCACAAATAATTATAATTATGAACCGAATACATTTATATCCCAAAGGTTGCTAATTAAATGCACCATCCAGTCATTTACTCGAGGGAAAGATAATACTGAATAATCAGCGGTTGTTGTCAATTAAAGTTCATGCTCTTTTATCATAATGTATTATATTATGGGTTTGAAGCTCAATACAGTAGATCAACTATTAGTTTGCTTTATGCATGCATCGGTATATGTTGCTGATCAGACCCCATCAGCATACCCATCAAGACACTCTATCAACATACACCCTATCATCATACACATCAGCATCACAGCATAATTTGCATTAATGATGAATAACTAAACAAAACCAATATCTATCTGCAAATACATAAATTATATTAAGCATTGATCATTATTAGATAATCAAAAAGTTCAACCATACAATCAATAATGCAGGAAGTGGCTTTTCAAGACTGGTAATGCTCATTATGCTTCAATAATCTCTGTGGCCAATCTTCCTGCATAGTTCTCGTTCAACTTAAACTCAATGCAGCTACTAAACTTGTAATTTGCTCGACAATCAATATTATAAGTTTGGGCTCATCTAAGTAAGTTCATTAATTAGGCATTTCGGTCACTAATCATACAGAGTTCGGATGTGTTGCGATTGAGGCTAGGACTGACTCAGAATAGAATTGGTGTCAGCAGCCAGTTTGCCTGTTTTGGATATCTGCGATTTCCATTAATTTTTGAGGAGGAATCAGGGCTATGAAGACTAGGATAAGAAATATGGGGATTCTCATTCCTAGCCTTCCTTCGAATCAACTATCGATATAATGATATCTCTAACGCAAATAAATCTCGACTTATAATAAACGCTATGATCATATCAATCTGACCCAATAAACTAATATTAATTTAATCATTATTAATTGGCATTGTGATATATTTATATATGCATTTTTATGTTGTAAAATATTATGTATATTCATTTGTATATGTTTATATTCATTTGTATACATTGATATTCATTTATATTTCCCTATAGCAATCTTATAATTATTCTATTGGCTTAATCAATTGTTCAATAGAGCATTTAAAAATTGTATATATTTAGAACAATGAAAACTAATAGTTCGACAGTCTCAAATACACATTTCAAAAACAAAAGTAACCTCCTTTCGAGTGCATCTAATAATTTAAGTGAAAAATATATCCGTGTTAGCAAATAGAAAGTGGTGAGCACTCCAAAAAAGATATCGACCCCCGATTCAGCACTATACTCCCCAAGAAATACAAAAGCCTAAAGAAGATCGAAACAGAAAACCAACGTCTAATCACCCTACGCAGCAAAAGCACAAAAGATTCGCATAAACATGGAAATCAAAAATGTGAATATTTTTAAATGCATGGAGAATAACAGTTCAATAACTTTGAAAAAGAGAGGAAAACTCCATAAAAAAACAGGATCGTGTTTAAATAGCATCAATTCGACCACTCCAAAGCAGCCTCTGAAGGAAGAACACAACAAAATCTATGCGACTAACTACAACAATAACAGTAAGTCGCCTGAAAAAGTACTCAAGAATGCTTCACAGATCAAGAAGCACACTAAAACAAAATCGCAAGAGAACATGAAGCTCGCTCCCTATTAATGGAGCGACCTCTTGACATAATACGGGAAAAGGGCAAAGAAGAATACCAATAAAAGTGTTGAGAGTGAAGATATTATTGCCAAGTTTGCTGTATGCAATAGACGTGGGTATTGCCCGGACAAGCAGAACAAAGTTAATCAAGATACATTTGTTGCACTCGAGAATTTTATGACGCGAAGGAGATATCTTTTTGGGGTTTGCGATGGTCATGGCGCCAATGGCCATTATGTTTCTGAGTTCATCAGGCAAATACTACCCGAAAATATCTAATACTTGTTCCTCAAGAATAAGAATCTGAGGAAGAATGTGAAGAATAATGTTGAAACGTCTCTCAAATAGGCATTCGAAAAGACATCACAGAACTTGGCTGAATCAGGAATCGATACAATGTTTTCAGGCACTACTGCTTGCTTTGTCTATATTGATAACAATGATCTATTCTGTGCGAATCTAGGAGATAGTAGGGCTGTGCTCTACAGCAGGCTCGGCCACGAACACCAATAAGAGTGGACAAGTCACGACATCTCAACAGATCATAAGGCATAGGACAAAAGATAAGCAATTCGAATTGAAATGAATGGAGGCCGGGTTTTTCCATATCGAGATTAAGATGGGGAGCAAATGGGACCATTTAGGATTTGGTTGAAAGATCAGAACGTCCCTGGACTTGCAATGACTAGATCTTTTGGAGATGATGTTGCATCGACAGTCGGAGTTATTGACTAGCCGTAAATCACTTATCACGAAATAACTAAGCGTACTTCTCGGATTATTTTTAGATGACAAATTCTTAGTCGTAGCTTCTGATGGCCTTTGGGAGTTCATTTCAAAAGAAGAAGTGCTAAACATTGTGGCTTCTTCATTTGTGCGCAATGATCCTCAATCAGCCGTAAATGACTTAGAGAAAATGGCCGTAGAGGCTTGGCAACGCGAGGATGAGAGCATAGACGATATAACTATACTGGTCATATTCTTTAAATACTATTGACATTATCGCAGGAAGAATTATAGGAAAGTTTCTCACATTTATCTCTATCTGGCGCATAGTGGTTAATTTTATATTTATATTATGCTGATGCTTATGTTCATGTAGATGGCTTATTAACATTGGAATTGGCATGATACTGATACTGATATTCATATGGATAGATGTGCATAGATGTGTATAGATAAGTATATATGTGTGTGTATATTTATGAGATAGAGGAACTTCTGTTGGCATTGCAGTTGCAAGCATCTCGGCGATATCGAATCTTGGATCATATGCATCAGATTAAAGAAACAGGATTGATATTTGGGCAAGAATTATCTTTGGGTATATATTGATCATTTCTTTTTTCTTTCCACACCGACGGTTCTTCCTCTTCTGCCGGTTGTCTTAGTGTGCTGGCCTCTAACCTTGAGTCCCCATTTGTGCCTGATACCTCTGTTGGATCGGATCTTGTATAATCTTTCGACGTCTTCTCTGAGTTTGGTTTAGAGGATGTTGGAGGCCATTTGGAGGTTTTTGCCTTCCTTATAATCCCTGAGTCTGTTGAGGAACCACTTGGGGACACCATGGCCTTCGGGGTCATTGATGATGCTAGCAATGGCATCGCACTGCTTTTAATTGAGTTCTCCTGCTCTAATTCTAGGATTAATTCTGAGGATCTTGCAGATGAGGAAACCCCATCTCCTTCCAACTCCCTTAATTTTTTCCAACGCGAAAGGAACAGTCCTTTTACCATCAATATTGGTGTTCAAGATACGGTGGATGTGCTTGAAGTTATTGTCAGCGTCTTCAATGATGAGTGACATTTATGGCCAATCAATCTACTGATATAATAATATTAAAATATAATATAATCCGTCATTATTTATCATATTATCCACACTATCCACACTATCCACACTATCCATACTAGGGATTGGGGTTGGGGTTGGGGTTGGGGTTGGGGTTGGGGTTGGGGTTGGGGTTGGGA